>NC_068359.1:97146499-97216499 GCF_020536995.1 Dreissena polymorpha | reverse complement strand
CAAATCAACCGTCGAGGTTGGGAAACATATTTGAACGGTTTAGTTAAGTGTTGAGAATTGTGTCGAAATCAGGAAGACATATTTTACATGAAGAACAGTACTAATTGCAATACTACATAATATTATGTAACTTTATAATTGGGTATACGCCCCTCTAATACATTCCGTGTGAGCGGTATACGTGATATCTAATTGTTGTGCTTTATTATGCGTGCGTGACGTAAATAAATGTCAGTCAACGTAATTAGGTAACCACAGAAACAACGTAGCCGTCATTGTATAGCCTTAACGTACTGGTGTCAAATACGTCCGCTTAAACGCGCACGAGAAGTCACGCTGTTTATGTCAGACGATAACTGTTTGAGACATGATATATTTTCCATTATACTTGTTAACATGTTTTTGTGGAAATGTATTCTACATTTAAATCAAACTGCATCAATTACAAATGTTGTTATAATTTAAAAATGTTTTGTTGTGTTCTTTGTATGTAAGAATAAATCATAGCCATATTTTATATTTCATGATACAGTATGAAACCACACGTTTCTGTGGATACCTTTTTTCTGGAGAGTAGCCGGTAAACAGGTGATGCAAGTACCATCGTCAAGTGCCTGAGTGCTTTACCTTAAAATAATCATACAACCACGTTGCGTTCTCTTTATCAAAGCGCTAAAGGCACTGAAGTTGTTCGCTATTGCTTAATCTTAGACGCATCTCAGTTTCAAAATAATTTTATAGTTTTTATGTCGCAAGTTTGAAATGAACACAACCCATTCAAATATATAAAGAGCGTGTCTTAAAGAACAGGTCGAGATGTGTGTGCACTGTTTATACTAATATGTATGTTATAGAGATAACTTAGACAAAATAAAAACAATATTTACATTTTTTTCGCAATTGGTCCCAGCACTGGCAACCATCTTTTCAATTTGTTTGTTTTTGCTAAAGAATAACAAGCCTAGAATCGTGTATATGTTGTGTTATGTGTATCTAATACTTTTGCTTGAACAAAATTAAATAATAATACATTTTATGTACTCAATAATGTGAAAACATGTGATTACGTCGCACCCATTTCGTGTGCACCTTGTTAGGCTTGTTAATAAGCTGAAATCATCTGACCTTATCCAGGTTTTATTTGTGTTATGTTGGTTTTATTTGTGTTATGTTGTTGGTTGAAAATCTCTTTAATAGAAACGACTATCGACACACTTTCGTCAGCGCGCGTTTCAGTTAATTTGCAATATGCTTTGAACATTGTCAATGCTTTTTTTCAAAATAAGTATTATTATATGTCGATGTTTGCTCTTGTCGGCAACAAGAAGTAAAATTACTGACACTAATGATTCATTCCCCCAGCTGTTGATGAACAATTATTTACAATTCATCCAACACTACTGACAAAAAATGCTGTTTGAAATGTTAATCCCTAAAACAACCTACTATAATGTATCACTTAATAACACCGCACGTACATATATCAAAGGCAACATGTGCATCATATTGACGGTATTCCATTGCACTAATGTTTTGCAATACCGCGGATTTCGAAATGTATTAACTACCTGTTGTAAATACACCGAAATAAGTGTATCATTGTAGATTGTAGATATCAATGTGTATCTATTTATAACATTTGTGTAATTTTTGTTACAATTGAATCAACAACGAATGTATTGTTCACATAGTTAATTAAACCTGCTGATGCTTTCGTCGCACTCGACGATATATCCCGATTCTCTGTAGAGTAAGAAACATACTATTATTTGATTTCTAACAATATTTGATTAGATGCCACACTGAAAACAATGAAGGAATTGATCAGTTATGGACTGTTGAAAATATACATGTATATAACACTAAATATGAGTCAGGTATCGTACAATGTTAATATAATTACAAATTGTAACATTTTAGGTAGTATGCAGGTAAAGTTTAAAGGACTCACATGGTGACGATTCGTGAATTGTATAACGTTTGTTAGACATTATGCCTCCATAGCTCAGTAGATGAGGCGCTTGCGCTGAAATCCAGAGATCCCGGGTTCGATCCCGGGTCGGGGCACATACATGCCAGTCATGTTTCAGCGGAATGCTGACTGACAAATAAAGGCTTAGCTCGGAAAAACGTTAAATAAAAAAGAATTAAATACATGATATATAAGTTCATATTATTATAATACATACTGTTAAAAAAAACAGAGAATAAACCAATATTATTATTATTATTTATTATGTGCATACCAACCTTTGTCAGACATTAGACTGATGATATTCAAGAGTGTATGAAAGTGGGGAATCAAATTATGTGTATCATTATTACACTGATGTTTATTTTATGGGTTATCATCATTTAAATTTATAATACACAAACAGCATGAACGTTGAGGTAATTTAACATATTTGTGTAGTTTTCATTTAAATAACAAAACAACATTATAAGTTGGAAACTTTCAAAGAGTATGGAACACCTGGGACACATTGCAACAGTTTTGACTGTTTAGTTGTTATGTTGTTATGGTGATAGTCGTTTAAACTCAGAGCACCGTGGTTCAAAAACCAAAAATTGTACTATGTTTTAGCTATTTGACTTGACATATGTGTTTGTGTTTAACATCCAATGTTCTGGATGTTTTGTATTACTTTTAATAACTATGATACAAACCAAATAAAAAAAACAAGTGCAAAACGTATTAAACATTACAAAACCATATTACTAGTATTACTATTATTATAATAATAATTATTATTATTGTTGTTGTTATTATTATTATCATTATTATAATAATAATAATTATAATAATTATTTTTTTATTATTATTTCTATTATTATTAATATAATAATAATAATTATTATTATTATTAGTCTTTTTATTATTATTATAAATATAATTACTATTATACAACTAAGCTAGAACAATATAAAAAAGTCATACCTTTTATATACTCATAAGAAACCCTTTCATGTACAAACCACACCGCTCAATTGTTCAAGTATAAGAACCACAGCCGCGGTTTTATACGAATGTTTTTGGGCTCTGGTCCAATGTGAAAACATGTTGTCATTACGTTGGAAAAAAAGTAAAATTATTTACAAGTATAACTCATTCCATCAGCTGTTGTTGTACAATTATTTACAATTCATCCAAAACTACTGGCAGTAAATGCTGTTTTAAATGTTAATACCTAAAACAACCTTCTAGAATGTATCACGTAATCGCTTCACGTGAACATAGATCAAGACAACATATGCTTCATACTAAAGGTATTACATTGAACCAATGTTTTGGCATATCGCTGATTTAGAAATGTATTAATAACCTGTTGTACATCAATCGTCATGATTAGACAACATGCTGGTAATGGACTGTGTTTCTATATATAACACTTGTGTAAGCGTCGTTAAAATGAATCAACAACGAACGTGTTGTGCACATAGTTATTAAACGTGCCTATGCTTTTGTCTCACACGAGCACACATCAAGATTCTTTCACTGAATAGCAAGCAATGGAGTACAGAAATGCATGCGGCAACATAATAGTGTTCATATCAATATTCAGTCACTAGACTGTTCATGTTTGATTTATTCACCGATTGAGAATACATTTTTTTTACATTGAGATACTGTGTTATTTTAGATTAGTGTATGCATATCGTGGTCATGGAGATTCATATCGGTATATATATATTTGTTTTTACTTAATCATATACCACTCGTGAGTTGAAATACTTATGCTTCCAGTGTTATACAACTGCATACATCACAGTTTTAAGATGATTGTATTGTTTGAAGTTGATTGTATTGTGCCTTATACCTGCACTATGGTAACAACTTTATATTCTAACAGCGGACTGTTGGCGTCAATGATGTTGCGATACCGTCGACATAACGTTGATTTTAAAATGTAGAAAAGGACAATTGCAATGATATTCAACTAACTTATGAGTCGTCTTGGTCTTACAAGATCCTAAAACTGAGTTGTGTATGTTCAACGTGTGTTTTCGCCGTGTAAATGTTTGATATAGATTTACAACGCTACATTAATAAGCATTATAATGTAAAAAAGTAAATATAGGGTGTGTGGTTGTTTAGGTAGGTTATCCATTTATAAACATAAGTGATTACATAAATCCTTTTCATAAGTATCGGAGCGACTAGTGAGAATAGTTATTTTCTATAATCACGAATGATTAAAATCGATAATGTGCCGAAAAGATACAAAACTTTTTGTTTTTAAATGTTTTTTTCCACCTTGTAAGGTTTCAGTGACATGTTAAAGCAATTAAAATAAAGACGTATAATATCATTATGTCAAATCAATGAAGACATTTTCCCAGTAAAACAGCGATACTTGACTATACGATTTACGATAATTTGTTAATTATTGATAGTGAACTATTGCATTTAAAACATTGATGATTTACAATTTATCAATTTCTCAAATGAACTCAGAAAAGCATGAAATAAAATAATATCATTGTGTTAGGGAATTCCCTGTTTAAAAAATCGACTTCGCCAGACTATTAATTTTGCTACAAACGATTCACTAGCATACATCTGCAATCACTGCTATTATAGTCAAAGTCTAGTCCAAACTTAATAAGGACTTAGTTGTATTATCGAAAGGCCTATTACATTCAATCGGAAACTGCTTTTTAAAGCAACAGTATTGACATAATTAATGATTCCGGTATGCTATGTATCGTATTAAGTGTATTAAACCTACGTACCAACTCCTAATCACAATTGGTATTCCAAAAAAACATAAACTAAAAAATATACTTTTCCGAACCTTTATATGGATCATTGTGCTGTCTTCATCTATTGACTTCTCAAAATAGTTATTTCCATCTCGTATGCTTGAACTGCCTCTTTAAAATTGTGAAAGCAAATAAAAAATCGAAACAATACCTATGTACTTTTGAAATATTGCAATTCAATAAAATAACAATTTACTTGATTAGTATTGCCTTGCCAGTTCGTACTTAAATAGGATATTAATTTGTCCTATCTTAGTGATTAAAAACGGCCACCGGAAAAACTTTGCGAAACCGAAATTTCGCAAACTTAAGTACCCTTTTTCTTGAAGGTTTGCTTATTTGTGATAAAGTATAAGATAAAAGTCTAACTTGTAATTAATAATTGGTTATTTTTGCTTGTTAAATGCGTTTTCTTCACTATGAACTTTATTTGCAAAGTTGGGGTTCCCATGGGATTTTTGTATTTTCCCATGGGATTTTTCATTAGCCCATGGGAATTTTGGTTTCTCCCATGGGATTTTTCTCCAGCTTTTTTTATGGGAAAAATCCCATGGGATTTTCAAAAACATAAAACAAGTTCGTTTGTGCTTAGTTATCGATTTTAAGCATTGTTAAAGCATTTGTGCTTATTTTCGTTCAATTTACTTTGATAGAAAAAAAATCCCATTTTTTTATGGGAAAAAAAAATCCCATGTTTTTTTTTCTTATTTTTAGAGATTTAGTCATGTAACCTTCAGAAACACTAACATTTAACAAATGATGAGAATTTCTCGCGATTTCAACGCGTTAAATCGTGTTTTAAAAAAATAAAAAATCCCATGGGTTTTTTTGTCCCATGGGATTTTTTTTCCAATGGGATTTTTTTTAAGGTATAAGTTTCTAAAAGCTATATAATAATAATAATAATAATAATAATAATAATAATAATAAAAATAATAATAATAATTATCGTGCTCAATATGATGAATTTGTACTTTTAAGCGACTAACATTTTTATTCGAGCCGATCGTCAAGTCCGAATGGTGAGTATAAGAGCAATTTACCAGTACAAATAAATCTCACTTGTGTAGAGAACGCTACCGTACTATAAAATAATCTTGATAATAAGTCATATCATTTCTCGACAGAAAATGAAAACAGTATCCATATTGATGTCAGCAATGTCCCCTGCTATGATAAATATTGACAAAATGAAAAACCTTGACAATAATTCCGTGTCGAATACGCATTAGATTATAGCAATCAAATTCATATAAGCATTGATAAGATAATATGCGACAATGGGTCTTATGTCAAATACGGCCAGCGTAGCTCTATTCCATAATGTCCGGTATTAAGTCACGTCAAGTTTCGTGGTCGAATTATAGCATAATAATCATTTTCACATTACGCGAATCATATGAGTTTCCCTACATATATTGTGTTAAAATTTATGTTACACTAATGTGCGATGATGAAAAGGGGATTTCGGTAATTCTACATTCGCCCGCCTAGTACCGAAATCCCCATATTTACGCCTTAAAGGGTCAATAGGTCATCGGTATGAATAGTTTTTGACTTCACATGAATGTTAAGGTGCAAAAAAATGATATTAATTTTAATTATTAAGCACTCTTGACAGCATTAAGTTGCCTCTCAGTGGGGATTTCGGTAATTCTACACTAGAACTTAAACGCGCGCCGGTACCGAAATCCTGCTGTACAAACCTTCAAGTGTCAACAAAATTATTATAGTGTTTTTTTTCATTAGCAACCAGTGACATGTATTATCTCCCATTCGGTTACTTCTTTTGGAAAATAATTAGCGGGGATTTCGGTACTGCTACATTCGTACGCCCAGAGCCGAAATCACCCATGTTTACGCCAATCCCCCATATTACGCCTTAAAGGGTCTATATGTCATTATGTTTGGGTTTTGGCTTTGCATTAATGTTGATTTGTACACAATCATATTAGTGTTAATCATTTAAACACTCTTATCAGAATATTTTTTCCATTATTAAATAGTTTATTAAAGTGAAAAATGTGTAAACGAATGTAAAAAAGGTAAAATGTACATTTAAAACATTGGTTACACAAAAGTATATGTAAATATAACATGACATAGTAATAATAAGTCTTCAGAAAGTATTTTCCAAACAAATCTGATGAAACAAATGATATCGTACTACCTTATTTACAATATGCTATACACTTTTGCAATTTAGTTATCAATGTTTAATCAAAGCATAAATCAGCATATGTTGCCTCTTAGCGGGGATTTCGGTAATTCTTAACAAGCACATAAACCCGCGCCGGTACCGAAATTCCCGCTGTACAAACCTTCAAGTGTAAAAAAATACTGATTTAGGTTTAAATAAAGGGAACAATAGTATTTTTGGCCACCAAAAAGCACTTCCGCGTCAACAAAACGATTGAAATTATGTCAGAAACCCAGCTTTTCATTGTATATATTGCAATACACCATCGGCCGCCGAGAGCGGAATACTGCGCTTGGCCGCTAAACAATGTGGATTGCATCAAATTAAATGTCAATTTTCGATTTTATTACAAAAATAAACACTGCCTTTTTATAAATATGTCAAGCACGTACACTTAACAAAAAAATCGATATATCTTTATGTAATGTAGAAAAGTAAAGCGCTTTATATATAACAATGTTTTATAATGTCTCTCTGGTTGAGAAAAAAAAACTAAACAAAACCATGTATACATATAATATGTTTTCATAATTAAAAAAAAATATTTAATGATGCACGTGATGTTTTATAATTGATATAAGTTCACGTGTCATTGAACGAGTTCAGGGAGAGATGCGAATTAAATTACACATAAAATTAAAAACTGATACTATACTGTCAGCTTGATTTATAAATTGTGTTCCATCGCGCCAATATATTCATTGTTCCATGCAATTTTGTATAAAAGCAAAACGATTGAAATTATGTCAGAAATCCTGCTTTTCACATGAAATGATCTTTAACACTTTATTTATTCCAATCAGGTAAATAACATTTACAATAATAGGGGAAGTCTATACTGTGTTTTAGAAACTTGTTGTGGTGATCCCTATCTTATCCGCTCAATACACATCCACCTGGCTACTGTACAGAAAAAAATAGATTTACTTCCAAAATAACTGATTTCATTAATTGCTAACTTGTTGTCTACATTTTAAATTAACAACGATAATGGATCAACATCACCGTTGCACAATTATTAAGTTCACAGTAATCTGTACTTTAAATAGATAGCCTTATTAAAGACGGTGCTAATAAAGAACAAATCGTGAATGTGGATATTAAGAAATTAGATCCTTTTTTGCATGACACTGGCAGTATATCATTTTATCTTATATAAATAAGCCACATTTAAGACATAGATAAAATTAAAATAAGACACATTTGCATCTTTCATTTCTTGAAAAAAAATAAGCACGCAGTCACATATAAATAAGATACATTGAAGACACAGAAAAAAGAAATAAGACACATTTGCATCTTTCACTAAATTTTCTTAAAAAAAACATGTGAAACTGAAGAAAAACATTTATTACTGACACATTATTCTAAAAGTCGACTGACAACTTAAGTTCAAAGAGGGATTTACAATTAAATAAGATCCATTTTCGCATGATGCTGGTTGTAGTGCAAGCAATACATTTCTTACTGACACATTATTCTAAAAGTCGACAGGCAACATAAATTCAAAGAGGGAACCACAATTAAATAAGATCAATTTTCGCATGATACTGGTTGTATAGCAAGTAGTCACATATTAATTACAGCTTGCATTAGTTGCAATAATTTTGTTAAGTGCGCGTGCTTCTGAACGTTGCGTTAAGCGAGAGTGTTGTCATTTTGTTAGTTTTATATTTTGGTATTATGTATGATTATTGCTTGTTTTGAATTTGAAATAAACGCTTTCTGGCAAATAAGCATCGTCTTAATTTTAATACAAATAATGAACATTTGACATACAAAATGTCCAATAACATACCGGCAATAACATTATATATATGTTAATTTCTTTGCATGTTTATACCGAAATTATAGCCGACATCGGCAGTTAGGGAAATTTTGTGACACACTTTAACACATCAAACATGCATGATAGTTTTTTTTTTTCATATGATATTCCCCTGGTTGCTTACCGGTGTATTGGTGCAGTTGATAACCCCGCCGGGACTACAGTAGGGTGCTAATACACACGTGTATCGTGTTCAATACAATCGTCTTAATTTTAATACAAATAATGAACATTTGACATACAAAATGTCCAATAACATATCGGCATTAACATTATATATATGTTAATTTCTTTGCATGTTTATACCGAAATTATAGCCGACATCGGCAGTTAGGGAAATTTTGTGACACACTTTAACAAATCAAACATGCATGATAGTTCTTTTTTCATATGATATTCCCCTGGTTGCTTACCGGTATATTGGTGCAGTTGATAACCCCGCCGGGACTACAGTAGGGTGCTAATACACACGTGTATCGTGTTCAATACCCGATCCATGCTACAACGTGTAAGAACGGGAATTTCGGTAGTTCTACCTTTTTAAGCTTGCGCACCTCTAATGGGCACATATCCAAATATAATTTAATTAATTATTTTCCTAATCAGCATCATTTCACTAAACTACATGCAACTTTGTAGGTTGGCTTTCCATGCTTAAAAAAAAAATAAACCGATTTTTTCAAAACCACCCTCACGCTCGGCTTTTGTCCAGTTTATTTTCACCCCTGGGGTATATAAAAGTTCCATAATTCATTCAAATTTCCAAATATGGGCATGCAGTTGGTGTGTACAGATGCAGTAAAGGTGTTTAAAGTTTAAACAAGATGAAATAAGTATTCTTTTACAGACATTTATTTTTTTACAAATTTTAATCTATGGAATAGCGCCATGAAATGTAAGTGATTTCAGCCAAGTAAAAATTGGGTCGGTTAAAAACAAAGTGTCATAAAATTCAAAATAGTATCATTTAAGTTATATTTTACACTAAGTTTTTATAGAAACACTATATACAGCAAAAATACCAAAAAATAGACAGATTTACCGTTTACTTTTTGAAATAAAAATAAAAATGCAACATGCATCATTCGTATTTTCAGCAGTAAATTAATCAATTTAGCCATAAAGTTGTTTTAATTTCAAAATTGAAGGATGTGCATACAGTTTTCAACATATTTAACAATAAAAATAGCTTACGTGCTATATTAAATCAAATTACGTTAGAAAAGAAATAAAACGCGTCGCAAAAAGTATGCGATGTCGGCAGGAATCGAACCTGCGCGGGAAAATCCCAAAAGATTTCTAATTCATCGCCTTACCCACTCGGCCACGACAACTTCACATCTGTGTAACCTTAAATTAGATATATATAAGTAAACAGGTAAAAAGGCTCGCTCGATCTTTGAAGAAATTGCGAAATCGTATTTTTCAGATGATAATTGGATCAAAGTCAATATTTATAGTGAAAATAATGTAATCTAAATGAATAAGTTAAACATATATCAAAATTCGAAGTTTGAAAAAAATAAAATGCATCTCTCGGAAAAAAGCGATCATTGAAGATCGGCAATGGCTTATGTATGAAGTGAAAGGACAGTTGAAAGTTTCCATTTTGCACGTTAATGATTCTGATAATATGGTGACAAAGGCAGCAGTCCTATGTAGTATTGTGTTTGACCGGAGAGTAGCGTGATCTGTGTCGGTGTTGGGCGCTCTGAGGGCGCAATCCGGCTACATAGGTACATAGGAACCTCTTGTGGCTATAGTCCATGGATCGGGTTCGGCAGACAGGGAACATGTAAATTTGTATATGTATGTTTTATATCTTAATTACCTAAACGTATATTTATCCTGGTTACTTATTTACTGAGGTTTGAGTTAGTCGCAATGATTGTAGATACGTTGTACTATATTTAGTAAGTATTTGGAGGACGAGTGGCATGGGCACGCGCTTTATTATCACTTATGCAAGGAACGCGTTTTGTTTATATACGTATTTTTGATATTCCGATAGACTTAAGGGAGGTAACTTATTCAAGTAAAACGCGATATTTTTTGCGATGCCTTTTTATAACTCTTGTTTAATTAATTACATACGAATATACAGCTAAATTTAAGATGATTTTTACCAGAAAAAAGTTTCGGAGAAAGATATATTGAGATTTTGATATTCCATAGAATGCGAGTCTCCATATATATTTTCTATTGTAGGGGAGGTCATTTAAAAATTTTAAAGTCTCCGAATTGGTCTTTGTTGTATCTATTTACGTTTATTTTCAAGCTAATGGCGATTAAAAAATTAATTATTATTAGTATGTGCTCACATGGATATTGGTACGGATATATCGTGTTCATATAACTGTTACTACATCCATTTCATACATCATTCAGGTCGGGCTACACAAATCTCGTGAAGAGGCCAGTAGGACCAGTAAACAAACTCTCATACACTAATTCTTCACTCATCGTTGCGCTCTCACATGTCTGAGGCGATATATAATACTGTATTCGCTGGTATTTTCGGTTGATATGTTTGATTGCTGAGGACGCAATGAATATAGTGTATTTATATTTAATCGAAGTGAGCTCATTGTTGTTTCTGGAGGTATTCAATTTCTGGTAATAGTTTCGCGATTAAAGACGTCGGTTCTCGGTTAGGTGTGGAATGTTCTTATTTGTTAATGTGCCAAGTGCTTAAAGGCGGTTTATCGCACTTTATTAGTCGGCGTTTCAAGAGAATGGGTACTAAATGCAAATCAGTAGGTGCTTAGAAGACTTAAGTACGGCAAGAACCACAACTCACTCTGCTAGGAACGATTACCACTGCCTGTCTGCAGCAGACGACAAATGATTCTGCTCTAGCAGTGAATGTATATACCAGCTTGTAAACGCCATTTGCCAGTCTAGTGTTTATCATTAAAATATGCACATATTGGCTGCTTTCATGGAAAACGAGGCTTAATGCACGTCAAATAAGATTAGCCTGTGCACAATGATAAGCATATGCAATGCGAACAAGCTAATCAAGGACGACAACAGCGTACAACTTCAGTGCCTTCAGCGCTTTGATTTATAATATACATTATGTCCTTTGTTATATGGCGTATAGCTACTAATATATGTGTGTATAAAATATGTTAACCGTCTTTATTTTTTAAATAAATGAAATCATACTGAAACTCTACGAATTGAGGATTTACATGTTTTTATGAGCTGTCAAAGATTATTACAAACAACAATTATTATCTTTTTTAATGCAGACACTTTAAAAGACTGTGGGTGCGGACCCAGGATCCTGCGATAAATCAAACGGAAAGGTACTTTAGGTACTTAAGCTACGTTGAAGAAACTCGGACATTGTTGACGCCCTGTCTTCAATAAATACTGTTTTTGAGTGAGGTAAAACTTACAAATGTATTTGTTAGCCAATTGACGTGTATCGTGGTATTTTGAAATTATTTTTAAAATAACTGGGCTAAGCATTGGTTTCGGTAGAAAAGTACTGCAACAATTTCGCTAGATTTGAACACATTTTAACACTCCGCATTATGATATTTTGATTCAATTGTTCATATTTATACCAAGTGAGTTTTCATTTGACCGCCTTGCGGATACAGATCCATTAGCATGTGCTTGTGTATTATAATAACAATTAATGAGTTAACTTACTACTTACAGTATCGTTATTTTCATCAACATCATCGTTATCATCATCATCATCATCAACATAATCATCATCTCATCATTATCATCATCATCATCATCATCATCATCATCATCATCATCATCATCATCATCATCATCATCATCATCATCATCATCATCATCATCATCATCATCATCATCATCATCATCATCATCATCATCATCATCATCATCATCATCATCATCATCATCATCATCGTCATCATCAACATCATCATCGTCAACATCATCGTCATCATCATCATCATCATAATCATCATCATCATCATCATCGTCGTCGTCGTCGTCGTCGTCGTCGCCCTCGTCCTCGTCCTGCTCCCCCGCCTCCACCGCATCATCAGCAGCAGCATCGTCATCAGCAACAACAGCAGCATTATCGTCACTATCACCAACAACATCGTTATGGTCGTCATCGTCGTGATCATCAACATCAGTGTCATCATCATCATCATCATCATCGTCAATGTTATCGTCGTTGTTCTCCTCCTCGTCGTCGTCATCGTCATCATCGTCGTCATCGTCATTCTCATCATGAACAATTTCAACAACCGTAAAACCTATCGCTCAGCTCATTTTTGCAGTGTATTCGGATGTTATATCAAATCTTTTTGATTAATAGAGTTTGCTGCTTAATGTATTAATAACTAAATAATAATGTTGAAAGCCACACATAATGCATGTGCGTCAAGTGTCTTCATAGATGGGTCTGTACAATCCGTACAGACCAATCAGGGGCGACACTTTCCGCGTAAAATCGAGTATCGTTTAGATGAAACTTCATTTCCACGACATATTCCATAAAAGCGGGAAAAGTCGTCCCTAATTATTGGCTGCACAGGCTAATATGTGATGAATGTTTATGCTCATGTTTTCCGGTTTTCCCAGAGCGAGGCTCATGTGAACTTTTTAACGTCATATACGGTTTCCAAAAAGTATGTAAAAGCAGGAACAAGCTTACATCAAAAATATTACTTTTAAAAGCAACTAGCTGCATATAGAGAAATGTATGCATGTTTGTTTCGAGAACTTGTATCATATGAGGATATTTGTACAGTTGAATCGATCGATACGTTATTGTACCATGGGGTTAGCTGGTTTCCGGTCTAAGAGCTTTGATGGGATAAGAAAATAAAACCTGCTCAGTTCAACATAGTAATGTTAGTATATTAAATGTACAACTGTTTATACACACATGTTTTTAACACGCCCTTGTTTAATCTCTTGGTTTTCATTGTACTAACTGGTGTATTTCTCTTCCGAAGCATCGGGAAACACTCACATGGTGGTGTGTAGCCTTCACAAGCCCGACATATACTATTCTTGCAGTTGACTGCAAATAACGTAATGGGATTAAGATATCAAGTATGCATACTCCAGTGTAACATATGCACGAAACCATGTATGCAGCGCAGCAAACGAAATACCTTCAATCGTCAATCATTTCTGTACACGATACGGAGCCGTTTCGACACCTACACAGATTGAATTTCTTCGTGAGCTATTCGTCGTGCTGATACACTTTTCCCCTGTGATTGCAAGACTTGTCTGTAAATAAATCAGTTATATCTGATGCTCTTATGCGAATGAATGATTGCATCTCGCATTTGCATCGTCAAAAACATACAGCGACCTGCCGACAGCGAGTTTATTCTGGTCATTATTTTCAAAAGAACATAATCGCTTTGTGAGTATTTATTAAATGCCTTCACGCTACCGTCCTTGAAGTTCACGCAACAATAGTCAACACATCATGTATTACGAAAATATTAACAAACAAGAATAGGCTTCTAAAATAGTTTTGCAAGAAGGTTCTTATTAATAGACACTGGTATATTGGTCCATGTAATGCCCGTCGGATTGCATCAACTGATCACTGTATTATTGTTAATCATCTGTATGGTACAATTAATTACTTTGGAATAAAAATACATCTATTGAGCGATGCGTAGGATACTTATGCAGCGAGCATCGGAAAATTGTTCAGATAACACTATTAAATCATATGTATAACATTATTTTTAACAACAGAGTCATGAAAAAAACTGGAAAACATCCAAAACATAAAATGATGTAAGGATCTGCGATTGGTTGCTGTTATCAACAAGATTTAAATAAAGCTTCGTTTATTACATGGTTTTTTTCCCAATGCATGCATTAATACGTGATTAAACGATGCATGCGTTCAAAGTTTGAACACACATTTTAAAGAAGGCATGAGAGTATCAGAAAAATTATATATCTCAGCTAAATTCTGTACAAGTGTTCATCTTAGCACGTACGTCTTTGGTTCTCGCAGAAGCGCATACAGCTGCTATAGGAGCAGCATTTGTGTTCAGAGTGGCATCGGCCGAGCATTCCCGTCGGCACACCGTCATCATAATTCGGTAACTCGGACATGTGTCCGGTTTTCCTGACACAAATAAGTCTGATGCCAGCCAATCCACTGCCAACAATAGGTGGACAGATCTCAGTATGGCGGACAAAATGGCTTATTTTTATACAAACATGTAATTTTAAATACATCCGCCGATCGTTTTATTTTAATTAATATATACTATTTAAATCATACATATCTACTTAATCCAGAATAGTGACCAGAAAATATGTAATCTAAAGGCTTTTAACACTCAACTAGTCAATATGGTAAGCATACCAATGAGCTGAAATGAAATATGGCACCGCATTACCATGACAAGGCAATATTTTATATTTTGTTTAAAATATCCTTATATTTCAACACATACCGTCGCCATATTGAGTTAACCTGTGTTATCATTTTAAATTTGATTCAGGTTAGTTTAAATTAAATCCACGTCTCAGTAGTTATCAGAATGACCCGGTCTTATTTAAAAGAATGTTTCGAGCTTTTTTTAGACTATGCACGCCTTGTATCAGTTAACATATGTTTATGTTTGCTGGATTGAAATTAATTAAATGTGATGAAATTTATAAAACCAATGCCATTCGCCAAAGCATGCACAATCAGCAAAAACAGGATTTCGGGAGTTCGTTAAAACTACGCTATTTCAATAGAAGCACCCAACATGTTTATCTTTTCAGCGCAGTCTTAAATAATATGCACCAAAATATTGCACACGCAAATTATATACAGGCACATTATATTCATGTTATAAAAAGGCATCATTGCAATTTTAAAATGGCTGTTACATTTTAACCTATTTGTATTGGTTTTGCAATGCATTGCATTGAAAGCAGAAGGCTTCTTGAAACGTGAGTCCGTTTCTTGAGTAGAACCAGTTCTTGGTGTTTTGGGGGTTATCTTAAAAACGCACCCACAGTGGGGATAGAACCCGTTTTGTCTCGACAGGTATGGATACAATGGCTTAAATGTCAGAAGGGAATAGGAACTCTTTAAATAGGCACTTCTTTTGAATGGACAAAGTAAATATACACAAGGAATGTAATCTAGATTGTGATCTTTATAATATGCCTCGTTTACTCATAGTTTTAAAACAACTTCAAAACTTTGCCTTTCTTACGGCATGCATATAGCTAATACACTATAATAGTATTGCGTCAACCAATCCATGGCTGAGTGCATTGCACGGATATGACAGACATACGGTTTAAAAGTTAGGTTTGTATTATATTATCTGTATGCAAAAATCTTTCCTTGTCAACGTACTGGAATGCGTTTCACTCGATCAATCGCTTATTCCTGAAACTCAATCCTAATATCCAAAATAATTATAAATTTGTTTCAGGATGCTGGAGTAAGAAATACATATTAAACCGCGAAAACAATCATACTAATACACGCACATAATAAAACAATGGCATATCGGAAATAAGTGACTTTCCAATTATTTACAGAACGTTACTCATTTGGTCAGCATTAGTTATACCGGACTAATGTCGCTAAAGAAAACATATATTGGTCGCAGAAAATAAATGCTGATTTTTTTTAAGATTTATTTATGACTTTTTGAGATATTTTTAAGTATACCTTTTGCATTAAGGTTAATTCTAATATTATTGTCTATTGAAATTATCTCAATTATGATATTATAATGATTAAGAATTATCAATTATGTATTTATGATAATCAACAACTCAACATTACCTATACAGTCGGCGGAATACAATGTTATGTTAATGATATTACATGCGTTGATAACGAAAACATATGATAATGATTATACCGACATTGGTGCTGTTGATAGCGAGGTTGATGGCAAATAACGATGTCTTAAGTGTTGGTGATGGTGATGGGGATGAGGATGACGATTATGATGATGATAATGATGATGATGATGATGATGATTACAATGATGATGATGATGATGATGATGATGATGATGATAATGACGATGATTTACCGTATCCGGTTTACTTGTTATATCTTGTTTACTAGTTACTGGCGAAATTGTCATCGGTTCATTGTCATCAACCTTAAATCCGGAATTCACGGAATTTGTGTTGTTGACGAGGAACATACAAACACATATATAAAAGCCACCACTGCGCTGATACAAATACAGCGATTGCTGATGCAAGCTTAGAAATAAATTAGGTATGTAAAATGCTTTCGGGAAAATATAATTATATTTGATTCTTAAACATAAACCTAATTAAAAGTATTCCTTATGAAATAAATAGGTTTAGTTCTTTAATGCGAATTTGTTCGATTTTGTAATAAATAAAATTAAATTTGGTTATCAGTGGTCATAAAATAAAATGTGTTATAATCGTATATTAGATTTGTTTATTAAACGCTGGTTCTTTCCGGATAAATAAACAGAGGGTATTTTTATCCGTCTGTTAAACAAAGGTAAACACCAAAATATTAAACTTTACAGATGCAACGCTCGTACGGTTTTTATAAATATTTTGCATTATTTTTAATAAGTTGTTGGTACTTAAAGTTATTCATATTGTATTTTAAAGGAAAACAACAGACAAATACTAACAACTCTTGTGTTTATTTTGCCTATTTTTGATAATTGTATAAATGTCAAATGATGCTTTCCCATAAAATTAACTGTGTTATCATAGTAACTAAATGCCTTATGTTATGTTTCTCCAATTAATATACTCTGATATGCATCTGTCAAATTTACAATGAACAATTCGTCAATATTTGAAGAAGTCTATTTAACCACACTTACATACTTACTTTTGATCGGTGACAAGGTGTATTCACACCAATATGGTACGAAGTTCTTACCCAGATGTATGTGATTTATATGACATTGTGAAATAAATCAAAATACATTTTAATTCAACCGTTGACAAGTTGTAAAAAACTACGTCATGGTACAACCCTTTTACCGGATTTTAGGGACAAATACGTGTACTAATTTAAAATTAATTTCTGATTGATGAACGTTTTCACATTTACTTCTTCACAACTTAAACTAATCCTGCCAATTGCCTTACGCATATGATTATATGTATGAATAATGAAACTCGTGTAACCTTATTATTTTGAAGATCCGTTAGTCCTTAAAGCACGTGGCTGATTGTCTGAACAATATCGGCCAGTAAACACGACACACAATCAAACTACCATTTAAAATGGGTTTTGCGCCTAATTGCGGCCAATGCAAAGCTTTTGTAGTTTTAAACAATTAAAACAAACTTAAACAACAAACATAATGAATAACATAAATCAACAAAGCGTGTCGGCAGTTCACCTATGATCAAGAAGATGTTACAGACAATTTATGTATCGCCACATGTGAATGACTTTGTATATGTATTTCACAAAACGGCTATAACGCCTTAAATAACGCAATCGCAAAACCTTTCGCTGTAGCTCTTTAAGATTTTACACGTTTCCCGAAAATAGTTCGCTTAATAAGAAGCACGTATATGTGATTTGTCCTTGTGTTAAAAAAGGTGAAATAGCTCCTTTAAAAACGAATAAAGCTTGAAAATATGCTATTTAACGCTTGAGGACAGTATGCTTTGTAAAACGTGGAGGTTATTATTTTTGAAAAAAGCATGCAAAGTTAAGGTAACGTTGCGATTGATTTGGGGGACGAAGAAATAACGCATACTTTGTAATATGCATACAACATTCTGTGAAAAATATTAAGACAAACTATAACCTTAGTACTCCAACATATAATCAAAACGTAAGAATCGCGAGGACAATGTTAAAACAGTTTTTATCACGAAACCTCAAAAAATGTGCGCTGTTCCGTTTTGTATGTCTAGCCAATAACGTACACAATGCATATTTTATTATCGAACGTATATCAATATGTAATGTTGTACGCACGATGCGCTATAGACCTTTTAAATGCACTTATTAGAGTAAGTAGAGACGAAATGAGTATTGATAAAGGCATGCATTCTTATATGAAGCGTTTTCAAACACGATACATATTTGGAAAATACTAAGTATTGAATAAAGAAATTTTCTGTCGTTTTAATATGCATGCGAAATTTAAGCGAAAGTAAATATTTAACTACGTTAAATTGAGGTCACACCTAAACTTCATATATTTAGAACATCAGGAGTGTTGCAACATTTTCGATATGCTAATCCGTATGACTGTGTATTGAAGACTCTAGAACAGAATCCAAAAATCCACTGAATACAATTCAACGAATTAGCAAGACTGATTTTTATATTTCGTTGCTGGTTTTGATTGCCATCAAGAACTGAAATGACAAACAATACATACTTCACTTCCTGAGCTATTGTTTTACAAGACATAATAATTTATTTAAAAATAATAAGACTAAATGATTTTTTTACGGACTCGCAGTTAAATGTCGCCCTACAACCCATTGCTAGATTATCTTAATCAATTGTTCCGCATAAACATAAATTAAATAAACCGCATGCATTATTTTAATGTTGCGAAAGAGAACCATTGTCATCGATGCTGTCCACATAACGCGGGATAAGAAATATATTAGTTTCCTGTTTTTTAATAAATCATCACGTTTCAGCAACATCCGCGTAATGCAATGTGTATCTATATATAACACGTGTGTAAATGATGATAACAACAACTCTACAACCACCGTATCGTGCAATTAGTTCATTTAACGTGCTTACGATTTAGTCGTATACGTTGACACATCCGGATGCTTTCTCCGTCAAGCAAGCAACGAAATAAAGAAATGTGTGCGGTGCAAAATGAGCGTTCACATCTGTATTACGTAATTAGAATGCAACAGATTGACAATGATGTTTTTTTCAAAGGGAAATTACTTTGTTATTTCGAGCTGAATTTATGTATAACGTGGTAAAGGGAGATTGTATTTTCAATCATTGATAGACTTTTAAGTTGTATATGCTGATTGGATATGTCATCTGACCGTCAATATCTGAGCTTAAAAAAGAAAATAAATAAAACAACAAACCAAAGACCATAACTCATGGTAATTACTTAATTGCATAGAAACATGTGATTTATAGCCGCATTATGATGATGCATATAAATTATCGTCTATTATATGTTAAATGTGGTAATCACATCACAATACTAATACGATGATTTTATCGATGAACATTTACCATATAGTTTTTGGAAAGATGATGGAGATAATTTTCGTGATGGTAGTACGGATGTGTTGTTTTTGATGATGAGGTAATGGTGATGTTCTGTGGATGATGATGATGATGATGATGATGATGATGATGATGATGATGATGATGATGATGATGATGATGATGATGATGATGATGATGATGATGATGATGATGATGATGATGATGATGATGATGATGATGATGATGATGATGATGATGATGATGATGATGATGATGATGATGATGATGATTATGATGATGATGATGATGATGATGATGATGATGATGATGATGATGATGATGATGATGATGATGATGATGATGATGATGATGATGATGATGATGATGATGATGATGATGATGATGAGAAGTATTATGATTATGATACAAAATAGGGATATTGAGCGGAAGTTTTAAACCACTGCAATCCACTTTCAA
Organism: Dreissena polymorpha; assembly: GCF_020536995.1. Lineage (NCBI taxonomy): Eukaryota > Metazoa > Mollusca > Bivalvia > Myida > Dreissenidae > Dreissena > Dreissena polymorpha. The sequence goes on along the minus strand of NC_068359.1, from coordinate 97,196,054 downwards.
TTTATGCTCACGAACAACAAACACAATTGCAAGGTCTTCAGATCCATAGTTTGGTTGAAACACACGATCTGACATTAAGTTACCTTGGAGTACCAAGGATGGATTAATTTTTGATACCAAAGTATGGTTAAAAGTTAACACAACTAATATAAAGTGGAATTAGTGAAGCGCTGATTCATTATAAATGTACAGGTATTAAGTGTAAGTTTATCAATATTTTTGTTGATTCAATCGTTGTTTAGAACATATCATCTTCGTACACTGTGCACATGTTTCATTGTAAAATATCGTTCATATATTTCATTTGCTCTCTAAATTGCAACTCAATTTTTAATTATTAATTAATAAGGATAATAAATTGCACAGTTGATTCACTCTGCAACAGTTGAAGATGCCATACAAAGGTTGCTTAAAGCTCAGAAATTACTTTATATAATTGCAATTCATCCTTATTAAATATAAATCATATAAAATATGGTATGAAGCAAACTATAAAGCAACATGTTTTAGTTAAATAATCCCATTACTGAATGTGTATATAATGCCTTAAACATAATCGCTTGAGATATACTCTCTACGGGAGAGAAGCAAAGAGAATGTCATGTGAACCCCCATGACACCAGCCTCCCCTTGACTGTTTACAGTCAAAGTAAATGTCCAGCAGCCCGATAGTTCAGTTATTTGGGCTGTCGTGTTAATTGCATGGATTCCGCCGCAATGAAAATAAGCACGCATGTAACGTATTTTATTGTGGGTTTAATTGTTACAATAACTAAAAGACTAATATGTATTGAACATTTAACTTAATATTTCAATGATCTTAAGGGCATACGCGACATTTTCTGATTGTTAACTTTTATATACATATTGGTGTTGTTGTTTTATTTAGTATTTTATTGCAGACACACTTTATCAATTTGATTGAATATAACAGTTTTATCTGTTTCATTATGAATGCAATTTACGATTGAGTGCCTACATGGGAATAAGAAAGCAACAAAACACTCTTTAATATAATTAAACATATTTCTAAAATGTCAATGTTAATAATGAAATAATGAAATTACATAGGAAACACGTTATACTTATAATTGTATAATTCTCTGATAAGACAATGACCGATTATACAATGCCTAATATGAATGCAAAAGCAAATCACCAAACATTTAAATGCCAACAATCAGAGCCACCGCATATTCAGGAGACACATTCTTGTTATTTTCCTACAGTCCCTCATTTCAGCCTACTGACAATTGACTTAACAAAGTAGATTCATAAATTACCCTACAGAGTTATCGCATTGAGATGGACAATTTAGTAACGATTCAGATGGGTTTGAGATGGTAGAGATTTCAACTTTTTAAATAGAGTCGCGTGCGCTTGATTATATGTCTTACATGCATTCGCACTGTCGTAGTTTTATAAGAGTAATACGAAAATTCATAGAGTAGCACAATGTATAATAAATGAAGGTGTAAATGGCCAATCATAAAACATAAGCTAAACATGCATTTTGAACAAGAGCATTTTCAGACATAGCATTAAATGTCAAGTCTTAATTGACTTTGTGTGATGACTAAACAAAATGATTTCCTTATGAATGCCTGGCGGTAAACGCATAACAGTACAGACTTTTGCTTTTTATTGGTGTATGTGTTACTTAAAAAGTTTCCGCTCGTTAATTAAATTACTTATGTTCCAATGTTATGAAACTGTTCACAACACAGTGTCAACTTTAATGTATTTTTGCGCATAAGCAAATATTAATGTAAACAAATATATGTACTAACTAACTAAATTTATATGTTTTTAGTTAGTGTGTTTGAATTTATCAACCTCATGATATTTAATATCCTAGGAACAGCTTTCAGATTCACGTCTTGATAACGATCAAATGGCAATCACTGTTTACATTACGCGAAATGAATAAAAGTTATGTGTTGGTTTAGGTACATTGTCGACTATTATTTAAAAGGAATCAAAGAAAGTAATTTGTTAATCAGTGGCGCAGCTTAGAGCGAAAACATTTATTTACCAATATAACGAGCGAATGCAAATCGCTAACATATAAAGACACAACATAAACAGCCTTTATTTTAAATATTTTTCAAAGTGTTCGTCTTCTTTTTGCATGTTTAAAACTTTAAAATTGAGCATTGTGCTGGAGTATTTACGTCATGATTATGAAAAAGGACGTTGTTTTGCAGGAAAACTGTACATTTTAAATGTGTTTTACTGTTATTTTTTCGCCGTTTTAACCAGTGACATATAAATTTTAAATCACTTATCACTACAAACACAACATACACACAGGGAAGCAGAAAATTATGAATGATTATTCCTTCAAGGCAATCCCCTGTTATACAGAAACGATCAAATCAGCATATTAATTCTTCAACACTCAATACGCTTTAAGACGTCTACCATCTTTACACTACACGACATTCACATTTATATTCCAAAATTAAAAAAGCGAAACTGCTCTATCAGGCGATTTCTGGACACAAACAAATGATCGAAGAAACAAATACCATATATCGCGAAATCAATGTTACAATCAAAATCAACTTGTTTCATATAAATAGAATAGTGTGCTCGTATGATGACCTGAGAATCTGTATCAATCAAAGATGTTGTGAAAAGTCTAATAGCATAAGGGACGCAGCTACTGTTTGTACCTAGGGATTAGGTACGTTCCAAATAAAGTCCATGATTGTTACCTTCGATAGTATATAAAAACACACAAGCAGAACATGTTTGTATTTTAATTGTATTATATGTTAGACATATAAAACACAAACACTTAACACTTCCTTGTTTGATACCATTGATTTTAATTGAAGTCAATAGATCCAGATCCGTGTATCAGGCAGCGCTAAACAGGTGGTGTCACGGACGTCCTGACAGACGATACGTGCTTACTATAAAAAAGCAACGGGGTAAAATATACATGAATATTTGTTACACTCTTTCGTTTCAATTTACAAGAAATGAGGCAGTTTTTGCAAGGATGATTTTCATATAAACTATTATAATTGGGGATGTGTACTGTTTGTATTGCATCACATTTTTTAAATATATTATTGATTTTTATGTACAAAACATACTTGAGCGATCCCATCAGGCGACAATATGTGTAATGAAATGAATAAAATGTAAGTGCTAAATACAGATAAGTTTCTAAGGAGGCGTAGGAAACCTATGTGACGAGTTTTGAAAACAGTTTCAGTTTTCTTGAAAAGCAAATAACACTAATGTTTTTATCTAATCTCATAATAATCGCAATTCGACTTTAAGTGTGAGGTTGAGCGCTCTAAACCGGTTTTAACCCCCAATACTTTGCATTTACCGTTCCAAGGCGGTGACCCCAGCTTTATTCTTATATGTGTTTATGTTGTTTTGTATTGTGTTGTTTTGTGTCGTTTTGTACTGTTTTGGCAATCGGTCACTTGCCTTAAATAAAAAACAAAGTAAGTGTATATAATAATAATTCAATACTGCTCCAGCAGTTGAAGTTTCACTCCTTTATATTCTTAGGTATGACAGTTATAAACACATGAAAATGATTAAGAAAACGAAAACGTTATTTCTTCAATGCATTTTTTATGAAGGAATTAAACAAGAGAAACGTAAAACAATGCCTAATTTAAAAAAACTATAAAATACAATAATTGTATTTAAGACAAATCGCGTCCAAATAAAGTGTAAGTGCCACTTTAAACACGTACAGATTGGTGTCTCACAGGTGAACATGCAGCTGCTATATTGGCAGCATTTCTGTGCGCCGGGGCATTCATAATCGGACCTGCATTCCAATATGCACACTGCAGGTCTAATGCCGCCAGGTGGGCATGCGCCCGGTTTTTCTGGAACGAGTGAGTTGTCGTCAAGGCTGGCGTAAAGCAATACTATTTGCCTACTTAAGATGGATAAGTTTCAATATGACGGACACATTGTTTATTACATATTTAAATATAATTTTTTAATGGTATTATTACATTACAAGTATTCACAATATTTCGTTCTAAAGTACATACTGGTACATATTGCATTGTACAACAACCCATTACAAACATGTATAAACATCTAAAACACTGTATTTACAAAAATTATGTGTTTGCAATCGTTAAAAAAATCAATTAGAAATATTTTAGTGCGGTGTTAATGCAGTTCAATTTTGATGATAGGGTTTGTTGTTTGTGAGTTATTGAAAATAAAATAAACCTGTTTAAATAGCACAGCACGTCTTTAAATTGTATGAACTTTTGTACCGTAAAGTATCGGGCCATTGTTTAAAAAAAATAACGCGTCTGTCAAACGAGAACGCATTACAATTTATTGATTTCTTTCTGCCTACACTTATATTGTTTCCGTAAAGTGTTTCGTTAATCTAGACAAGAAGACGCGTATCGTTGTTGTTTTTTCACTTTAAAACAGACATGCAAGCAAACACGTACACAACAGTCGCCATGATTCTCAGAAGAACATACTACAATATAGATCTTATTTTGATTGCAAATGCAGCAATGTGTCAGATCATGTTTAAATCGAAAGTGTTGTTGTGATATCGGTTATTATCAATGAAAAATACAAGCCTGATTCGTGTTAATTAAATAGATTATTCTATTTACAATCTGTACTTACGTGCAGAACATTCCACAATCAACGAACAAACTAGACAGAATATCAGCAGCAGATGCATCTACAAACAAGCCAGCAAAATAATGTTGTAATGATGATTAAAAAATTATGTATACGAAGAAGATGATTCAGATGTGGTTGATATTGATGGTGATGGTAATAATGATGATTTTCAAATAAGGTACAACCTACTCTGAATTAATATTCATTAGCAGTGTATTAGTATAAGAATGCTTATCCTAGCAACGATATAATGTAATCTTACCTTTATCACAAGTCACTCTTTTACTTACTCAGTATACACGTGAAGTACAGTTTGTAGTTAAACTCTTGAGACGCAGTTGTGATATTTATATGATATTTTTTGGCGTACTGCCAAAAATAAGGCAACATCTTATGCAGCTTTTGTGGTATCTAATAATAGAAATTTAAATTCGTATCCTGGTAAAATATTTTGTATCCATGTTTTTATATTCGGCTCATTGTTATCTACTATAAATCATGTTTTCACGATATGTGTTATGCTAAAGATGGATAATCTCCTTAAAACACACCAGATTAACGCCACGTTGCCACACATGATTAATAGCGCTCGATTCTAATGAATCTTAAACTACAAAAAGCCAACGGTTTAATAAATTGATTCGATTTGTTTTAGTTTCTCTTAAACAACTGTTTAGTGCATACAAGGACAAAGTAAGTTAATTATGTTCAGGAAAGTGTTGTTTCTTCCTTTAATGCATACACTAAACTAAATTAAATTCTTACAAAAATAGTTTTCAGTTATTTCATAATAACTGGTTTCGTGTTAACATGAATAACACTCTGTTCTGCGATGAGAGTATTGATGTTTTATAATACCATATATTTATATGACTTATTTATAAAACTCAGAAATTTTATCGGATTAATAGAAATAGGGTTTAATTGCCCCAGTGTATAAACATCTAAAAATCAAATTTAACATTATATAGGTAAACAGTGTTTAATCAATCTTTTTACAACTTGTTCGAGAAGTGGTGTAACGTATTCAACATTATTCATCTGTCTTATGTCTGACGAAACATAGAAAATTTCGTCAACATCTGAGCAGGTCCATTTAACAACACATACATACTGCGCAGTTGCAATCAGCGGTAAGTTGTGTTCAGAATAACATGTTACGAGGCACTAATCCCGGTATTATCTGACATCAACGTGCAAAACATCAAAAATACATTTCTTATTAAATCGGTGACAGGTTGTAATGACCGCCATAATTGTAAAATCCTTATTTCGGATTTAAGTGATAGATTAGTGCAATAATCAAACAATATTTCTCATTGGTAAACGCTATCATGCTGTCATGGGACCAGCGCACATTCTTGTAACAAATCGACTTATAAGCAACACAAGAAATAAAACATAATTGCTAGTATGCATATGGACATATGTAGGGTGCTTACTCGGTTTATGCACTAGAAACATCTTATTTACGCCCAAACTACAGGCATTGCATTACATCCGAAAAAAGCGATAACATAAAAATATATATCTGCAAATTAATACATTTTGAAAAAAAAACCACATAAATCCGTGAACTATAGTTATGGACATACACCTGTTCTCAACATGATTATTCTTAATTTTTGATAGTTAATCAAAATAAATCAAAATTGATAATTGATAAACGTATCATACGTTGTAAGCCCAACGGGACAAAGTATGGTGTGCATCCGTTGTTTTCGGTAAAATTGTGGATCTCTTTTATAGACTGAAAAGTGCCTGGTCATATGGGGTTGCTTATTATTTGGAGTAGCCAAAAGTCAGGGACCATGGCTAAGTAGCCAACACTGTAATCAGAGTTCACACTGCTGGTGCAGCTGGCGTTTCATTTGTTGTTTAACCGTAACGGGCTTGTTGTGGTTGTATACGAATATTGTTTGGTTCTCGTCCAATCTGAAAACATTCCGTCATAACAATTGATCGACTAACCTTGTATCCTGATAGACATGTATGTAAGCGACCGTATCAAGTGTTGATATGTAAAACATCTAATTTATAATGCAGATGAGAAACACGCTCTTATGAGCGCATTCTGTATCAAATTTGCAATATAATTTCAACTGTTTCCAAATCAACATTCAAGGCAAGTACGCTTATGTCATCATGTAATTTCCTAATCGTTTGACGCCTGAGAATATCGAAGGACCCATCTAAGTCTTCGGAATTGTATTGCAGTAACTAAAACAAGATAAGTATTGATGCAAAGCATCAAAGGGCGTCGGGAATTTCAGTGTAAAAGGCACTCAATGAAGTTACATGGAACGATTTTTTTTCTACTGTAAATATTAATATATTGGCCGATTATTTTAAACAAAAAAGAAAAAGATACTGGTATAACCATTATCTATGAGTTTGTGTTATAACCCCCAAATAAACATTATTTATGATGTTGTGTTATAACCCCCAAATAACCATGATCTAAGATTTTGTGTTGTAACGCCAAAATATTTCCTAGTTCATTTTATTTACATTTGTTTCCTTTTTTACTGGTATCCATGTGCACTTATCATTAATGGAACAGAACTGTGTAGGTTTTAAAAAATCTGCTTCATCTTGTAAGCGTTATTCCATATTTTTCTCAACTTCAAGGGGAGATGATTCTGAACTTATTCTTACGTTGCTCATTTACGACAGGGGTTGAGTACTCATTGATATGAAAACACTGTAAAAAATTGAAAAAAAAAGGAATGAAAACTGTAAATTGTATAAAGAAGCTGCATTTCACAATATTTTGAAATTAAGTAAAAGATCATAATAGATGTATTGCTCCGATATTCATCATTTTCAATAGGGTTCGAGTAATACTGATATAAAATCATTTAACAAGTTTGGAAAGATGCAAACGAAAGTTATGAAATCTTTTAAACAAGTGGAAATTGTTTTTTTTTTTTGTCAAATTAAATAGAAAACAATTCTTGACTTATTGTCCCGATGTTTCTCATTTTAAATGAGGTAAAAATGCTCAGTGATATTAAGACACTGTAAGTTTGGAAAGAATCTGATGAAAACTGTTGACATAATCACCTAACCAAGCAGTTTTTCACTTTTATTTTTAAATTCAAAGAGACATAATTCTGGACTTATGGTCCGATATTGCTCATATAAAGTTTGGGTTGGGTCCTCATTGATAAAAAAAATGTGAAAGTTTGGAAACAATCGGCTGAAAATTTTGGACTTCGAACAAGGATTTCAAAATTTCTCAAATTCTAAGGAAGATAACTATGGACGTTACGGTCGGATAATGCTTAAGGGCCTATACCACCTGGATAGTAATACGTGTCGAGCTTCGCGCTCTATATGTGGTTCTTAAAAAAACTCCGAGGAGTGCTTGGCTCTAGGGAAACGGGTTGCTGGGACACAGCTCCTCCTTGATAAGCGGCTGCTTTCTTTATCGCAACTCATAGTTAAAATCAATACTACGTGTCGCGCTTCGCGCTCTATATGTTGAAGGGATAGGCCTATGATAGACAACCATAAAAATTTATGGATAATAGATGTGTTGTTTGCATTTATTTGTTACAATAAAACACGTGTATTTTGTATAAGATATTTAAGTGATGTAAGAAATTTTAATTAACGTTGTCACCACGTTGCATCTATTAATTTTCATAAAAATGTCCAATTGTAGTAAAATGGATTTTAAAATGTCTACATAAAATAAAGCTTTATTATATTTATTAACCTGACTTATAAAGTTGTCAGCCGCCGAACTGTTCCGTTAGTGCCGGAACCCGGGATTGACTGTTGCGTAAACAACTCTCCCAACTAAGCTATTCCGGCTGACATTCACTTATGTACTGCTATTTAGTGAAGTTGTGTATAGCGATTGTAATAATATGTCTATTAATAAACTAATACATTGTACGTTTTCGTACCACTACGCCTTCCAATAAACTTTCTTGCGCGATAGGTCGTCAAATATCGTAATACATTGATTCTCCACTAAATAAGCAAATTAGAATAACCACATAATAAATATATTTTGATTATGTTTTGTTTTCATACAAAACATCATTTGTTTTTATACAAAACCAGAAAGTTTCGCGTATTTGCCCAGTCCCTGTGATCTTTCCCCTGTGATAAGTTGTGGAACAGTTATTAATGAAAACAATTAGCTTTGCATTATTGGCAATAAATGTTGTAATAAATGTAAAAGGCACAAATGCAGTACTTATTTACACTAATTTACACAAAAATCACCACTATGCAAGATATTCTTAAAACAAACATATATACATTGATCCGTAAAATAACTTCTCCTCCCATAAGCGAAAAAAATGCATTACATACTAGTCGCCGCCCTCCAGGGCGACGCCAATAAACTTTTTAAGAATACATCAGTAATTAAGCAGAAAATGGAGTTAACATAAACATTTAAACGCTTACATTCAACATTAATTAGAACGCTTTTAAGTTTACTTATTCACGACTTTTACAAAATGTTTATTGTATAACGTATGTGTCTTACTATTTAAACTCATGAACATTATTATTGTTTACAACAGTTAGTCCTTAACTTAAGGCATGTAGCGTAGTGTCTGTACAATAGCGTACAGTTAAATATATCACCCAATTCAACTTTAATTAAAACTGGGGTCTGCGCTTTTTTGTGCTCAATGCAAAGCATTGCGAATTTGAACCGATTAAAACGACCCTCAAACGACAAACACGATGAACAACATAGATAAATTATATGCAAAACGAAGTTATAACAATGTATACCACGTCACATGTGCATGATTTGTATATGTATGTTTTACAAATACGACAAAAACGCCAATTATTGCGTAATCGCAAAACCTTGCGCTGAAGCTCTTACAGATAATTATTTTGTAAATGTTTTCTGATAATCGGTCGCAAAATAAGAAGCTTGTATATGTTATTAAACACAAATAGACACAACTGCATGTAAAAACGAATAAAACTTGAAAATATGCATTAACCGTTTGGAAATTATTGTGTGTAAACCTTTGAAAATCGCATGAAATATGAAGAAGAACTTGCACTCAGATTATTTGATTTGTTTTGTGAATCACTGAGCAATAACTCTTCAAAACACATTATCAACAATATGCAGTGTAACAGCGGGGATAAGTATTCGGAAAATTCTCATAAAATAATGAATATGTAAGGCAACGTTGCGCACAGAAAAAATTGACGGATGGACAGAATATCGCATACCTTTGTATATATAAATATATAAATATATGTATACAATATCACATGATTCCAACATGATTGGTGTATACCGATAAATTTTGAATTTATTTTAATTTCGACAACATTACGAGCTTAATGCATCTATAAAAAGATCAGGGGAGATTGTCTTTTCAAGCACTTTGTTACAAAATAAAGTTTGATTCGCTGATTCGCTGATTGAACGTTTATAGCTGAGCTTTAAAAAGAAAAACAAATGAACCAATGGTCATTAAAGCCCCAGGTAGCGCATACCTGCAAATTTAGTCGTCGTAACGCAAGTCAGCTTGGGAGATACTTATTTAGCTGCTTTAAGGAAGAAATTATGCTAATTTCATCGTTTGAATTCGGTAGGAACTGTAATTTTTAGTTGGTTGCGTTCGCGGTCGACTAAAGTTACAGAGCATGTTTTACAAGTCAGTATACGCTAAGCTTCTCTAAGGACGGTAACTACGCTAGACACGAGACCACTGCCTGTTTATAATTTACTGGTACACTGCAGCAAACAGCCTATAACTATGTAAACAACAGGTTTAAGAGCTTGTGGGGCATATTGGCCAGTCTAGTGTGTATAACAGATTGTGCGACGACATTGGTTAGTTTATCATTGAAATCTGTACGCATTGGCTGCTTTCAGGGAAAACAGGGCTTCATGCTGCTTTAAAAGTATGTCATGTAGGCAAAATTGTTTTTTTTTTCAATAAGTTTAAGAAAATAGATAAAGTATAAGATACACATATCACAACACGTACATGATTAAAGGCGTATTATTCTTTAGCAAGGCCACCAAAATTCTAAATGGTTGCCAGTGCAGTAACCAATTGTGAACAAAAAGAGACATATTGTTGTTATTTTGTCAACGTTATCTCATCGCTATAACATAAATATGAAGATAAACAGTCACACACATCTCGACCTGTGCTTTAAAGACACACTCTTCAAAATTTTGAATGGGTTTTGTTCATTTCTTACTTGCGATTTAAAAAGCTATAACATAAGTTTGAAAACTGAGTTGCTTCTAAGATTATGCAATTGCAAACAACTTCAGGGCCTTCAGCGCTTTTATTTATATATATCACAAACCAGCTTTTTGTAATTCGCATATTGAGAAATTAAAACCTATATAAGTGATGTCAATTTAAAACAATTCTTTTAGTTAGAATACATTGGTTTAATTATAAAACAACAACAAATAAATGAATACACTGGGATACAAAATCACTTGGTTTAACCAGTATCCTGACATACATAATATAGTAAAGCGATAAACCATACTTAATCGGTTAAAACGATTGGCAGATTTGGAATAACACAATATAAAATCAACCAAATTAAGTGTCGATACACCATAATTTAATGCCCTTATATATATGTATCAATAAAGTAGCATTAAGCAATCCTTAATTTTAATTAACGAAACGTCACAAACATCGCAACGTGTTTCGAATATACAATCTCGAACGTGCATTTAATGTGAAATTGTTTACACGTTTATTACGTTTATCCGATTTCGAGTATTACGTAGATGTAGACTAATTTGAAGAAGTTTGTTAAAATAATAAGAGAAGTTAGGACATAACAAATATAGAACAAATCTGTGCATAGGCAATGAAAGTTAAAGTATTAACTGATAAAACATTTTTTAGAACTTGCATGTAATAAGTTAACACAAACTTGTTCAATTAAAACACAGCGTAATTGTATCCTCTGTGACGCCATAAATCAATCCAAATAAATTGTGAATATCACACGTTGTAATCATTAAAGTGCGGACGAGTGCTTGAGATGTGTATGCGCCTTACTTGAAACAACATTGCTCGAGTGTTGGTACAACTTTATACAACATAACTAGAACTTGATTTGAATATTCCGCTGGGTAAAATATCGAATAATGGCTGTAATATGCGTATTAATTAGTTTATACGGTCGACATACTGGTGATTGCGAAATGTATATATAGACGGTTACAATAATATTGACATTATTTATCAGTCATCATAGCCTACGTTTGTTCTTGTAGTGTAAACTCTGGAATACTTAATAACCCATTTAAATTAAATGTAATGTTATTTTGTATTCCGTTTTAACAGTTCCGACAGGCTAACTTTATTTCCTGAAAATGAAGTTCTCACACTGTACAATCTATACGATTGCTATATTAACGATACACTTAAATTTCTTTGGCGAAAATTGTAAGTTACCTTCTTTATAAAGACAACAATTTATAACAGTGTTTCTTATAAGCAAAGTATATAAATGGTTTTCTTTATTTGTGGTAGATTATCGATTTTAACTCACGAATAATCAGTACAAAACTTTATTAACTTCTTGTTAAGCACTGCAACGAGTGGGACTCTTTCTATGATAACGAGTACATTAAATAAATCATTAACTTATATCCAACATAAGCTTGTTTTTTAATCCTTTTTCAACCGTTCTTAGGATTATCGGCATTTTAAAAAGAGTTTTCTTGAACATCTCGCTTGAATAATAACAACAAGACGTCACAAATGCCGTCAAGTCAAACAGTGAAACTTAACGATTCTTTTCACGATCCCTTTTTCCCCTGTTTTAAACAGTGATTTATCTTATTTTAACTTGACACATTCATTCTTTTATTTAATACTTCGGCCAAAGCCTTTTTCAGTAAACGACTATACAGTACATTTCACATATCCTTTCTCACAATTGACAATACTGAAAGTAAATGCACATATAAATGACGTAACGTCACCTGACGTGAACGTGACGTTACGCGAAAAAATTCTTACAGAATGAATGTGCTGTATAAAATATATCTTAGTTTTCATGAATTTAATGAATATGTGGAGTCCTCGCTCAGTTACGTACGGACTTATAAAGAAACCAAACAAAGTACAAGAACCATTGCCGGAAGATAATTGTCTACTTTTTGCTTTGGCGTAAGGAAACTGTATCCATCCATACACAGCAGAGAAGGATTAGAAGCTTGCAGGGAAGCATTGAACGCGCGCTCCAACCACCTTGTCACTTCCATTGATGATATGATTGACGTAATCAAGACAGTTTTAGAAATAATCAATTTCAGTCTAAATGATAGCAACTATATACAGACGGACGGAGTGGGGATCGGCTCAAAACTAGGGACAAATTACGCGTGTAGCTATATGCGGAAGTGGGACGAGGAACTCACGGCAGCTTATACAGTACCGGCATTTTATAAGATGTTTATAGATGACGGTTTTGGAATATGGTTAGGTACCGAACGAGAGCCCATGACTTTCACCATACATGCGATTTCCATACACGAGAATATTCAAGTCAACCTTCGGTATTGTCGGCATAGTATCGTTTTCCTAGATACAACTGTACGGATGCGAAATGGTCATATCTACACAGATATGTATATTAAGCCTACGGACAAACAGCTTTACATAGGTTAAGACTCGTGCCAATCCACTAGCAATAAAAAATCATTAGCATATGGACTCGGATTGCGAATACGAAGGATATTTGAACAGGAAGAAAAAGCATAGAAATTACAGTACAGAAAACTTGTGTATAGCGGGAAATTTGTAAAAGGTCACTTGCAGAAGGTAGATGCACTGTGGCGCACAGATTTACTAAAAAATATCAAATAAACAAAGGTCTAATGACTGACTATCTCTAGCGGTCACGTTTTCCAGACGTATTCCCAACGTCCACAGCATTTTATACAAGCATTTTAACATGTTATGCAGATCGGCCAAGATGCGCGAGGTTTTCAGTGAACCGCATACGGTAGCATACCGTAGGGATAGAAACCTATGTGATACCCTGGTACACAACAAGGCAAGAAAGGCTGCCTTCATCACGCACACATATGAGATAAATTGCACAAATATTTTGCGAATAGGTGTATGGCATATGGAAATAAAACACACACGCAAAACGCAGTATGTGCTTAAATTTTATTATATGTACAACATATTAAACACACATTCCCTTTACACTTCTTCGTCATCTCTTGGTCTTCATTCTTACTGGACCCAATCATTACCGTCGGGGCAGCACGGGCATGGTGATGTGACGCATACATAGGTACACAAATGAGGGCGTTTTACACTAAATAAAGCAAAGCGATAACAAAATGAAGAGTATAACGAAACAAATTGTGCTTCAAATTAACAATAAATGTAAGACTTCAAATATATTTAACGCAAACTGAATGTGTATATAAAATATAAGCTTTGTGTACGTTGTGACATTTGGATGGCACCAAATGGTTATTTTAATAATGTAATTGATTTTGAGTGGTAGAATACAAGAACATATTTAGCAGGCGGAAATGTTAAATCGAAATATATAGATTACTTAGTAAGTGTTCGGTACAAGTAAGTGTTTTAAGCTAGGCCTAGAAACCCATTCAAAAATCATTGATATGTGGGTCGGATCTTCATCCCAAGGAAAAAATGCTTAGTTTGTGTTGTATTAATTCCATTATTAAATAATATTTATGTTGTTGTTTTTTGTAAATGGAAAAAAACTGGAAAAAAAACGTAATATCTTAAATGGCGTCACTATACTGCGTGTATATGCTGTTTTTGACAAGGCTTGAATAAAGTTTCGTTCATTAGACTTGGTTTTATTTCTTCCATACCTGCGTTATGTTGGGATAAAGCACTTAAAGTACGTATTTGTGTCCTGCAGACGTCCACACAGCCGCCATAGGAGCAGCATTTCTATTCACCTGGGAAGCCATAATCGGACGCGCAATCCCACTTGCACACCGTTAGCCCAATCACGCTTTCGTCAGGCCGACATGTTTCCGGTTTGTCTGAAACGAGTAAGTCTGGCGTTTAGTCTGGCGTTAAACAATCCGATGCCGACTATAAATATACAATCGCAATTTATCCGCCGATGACTGTAAATTAATTGCCGCATTCTTATTTAAATGTAAATATCTACTTAAATTATCTCTATATAACATACACACTGTCGCCATCTTGAATAAGCAGGTGTTACCATTTTTAATTTTGAATCCATTGCCCATTAGGTTCCTTAATGAAACGAACAACTCACCACATATGTTTCGGGGCATTTCTGTATGGCATATTATGCAAACATTCTATCAATTTTAAGATGCCCATGTCCTATTTTGAACATTGGAATAAACACGATATTATATCTAAGAAAGTTCGAATTTCCCATACATGTACTAAAAAAAACAGGGTTTCAGGGCAGTGCGATTTCGACAAACGAACAGTATTTTAATAAATCCGCCAAATAGATCATCTTGTTAACGCAGCCTTCACTGATATGGACCTTTATATGGGGGACGCACATGGATTTATTTTATAACTACAAAAGGCATCATTTTGATTGCTAAATGGATGTTAAGTGAAACCCTTATTTGGCTCGATTGCATGGAAATATCATTTCTCTAAAGAACCGGAGTGGGGGCAAAAACACCAACTTCATTCGTCCTTAAACCGATTCAATGGAGCGTGTTTTCCCAGTATCGATGTTTAGCACTTAATAAAACACGCCTGATACGTGCCTTTCAAATATTTAATGCTACCTTCATTATTAACTTACCAGCAGAACACCCCACAATAAACGCACATAAGAGCATTCTTTACTTGCAAGTATAACACCCCACAATAAACTCGCACGCCAGACCGAATCGCAGCAGCAGATTCATCTACAACCAAGTCGGCGAAATACTGATTAATGACCCTTGAGGCTTTGGTTATATGATGATGATGATGATGCTGATGCTGATGCTGCTGCTGCTGCTGATGATGATGATGATGATGATTGTTTGCTTCCCGTAACAAATAAAACATGTTATGGGCTCATCCTGCTATTCATTTCATAGAAAAGAGTAAATTCATTTCCGGCTCACTCGTTATACGGATTCATTTTTATAGAAAACCTTACATTCATATCCTTTTTTACTTAATATATCATGTTGACATGTTCATCGGCCTGTGATAATAGGCTCATTGTCATCATAATAAATCCGGTTTTTACGGCGTTTGTTATTTTGACGATTGAAATCTCCATTCTCAAAATTAAAGCCTTCGTTTCACAAATACAAATACTGCGATGGTTGATGCATATTTGGAAATCAAAAAGGTAAGTGAACTACGTTCGGAAAAGTATTATTATATTTGATATTAAACATAAACATAATTAAATGTATTTCTTATGAAATAAATAGTTTAAGTTCTTTATTTCGAACTGGTTCCATTTGATCAGGAATTTTGGTTATCAGTGGTTATAACATGAAAGCATAGATGTGTTATAATCGCATACAATTATGAGTTTTGTATTTTTAACTCAGGATATTTTCCGTATAAATAAACATAGGGTATTATTATCCCACTGTAAAACAAAGGTAAACGTCAATAATATTTAAATTAAAAGGTATATTGCTTGCCAGTTTTTAACTAGGTTTTCCGAAGGAAAAAAACTGGTTATTAGATTGAGGAATGTCGGCGGGCGGGTGGGCTTTAGGGCGGGCGAGCGGGCGAGCGGGCGGGCGGGCGGTGCGTCACACGAAAGAATCACGTCAATATCACCAAGGTCAACGTCGCAACAAACTTACAAAGGGGGTTGATTTTGTTCGTTCAGGTCAAAAGTTAAGTTTGAGTTTTCTCCCTTTATCAGACTTGTTTCGCAATGAAAACCTGGTTTTGTCACAGTTTTGTCCCTTGTTAATTAATCTTTATGTTTTATGTTTAATGAAGTGTTTGTACTGAATGTGATGATTTCACTATTAATTTTGCCTATGTTTTGATGATTGTACCAATGTCAATTTGTGATTAAAAATAAACGATGTGTTCATTATTACTATATGCCTATTATTTTATTTCTCCAATTAATATAAACTTTATATCATTTATCTGTAAAATGTAATACGACATTAACAATTAACAATTCGTAAGCATTCGAATACCTTTATTTAACTACGCTTACATTTTGCTTAGTTTAATTCAGTGACAGGTTGTATGCACGACAACATGGTACGAATAACTAACCTAGATTTATGTGACATATACGTATACATCAAAAGGCATTTCTAATTAAATCGGTGACAAGTTGTTATGAACACTGCATGTTACAATCCTTAAACCGGAATTTAGTGATGAAACATGTATTAATTCAACTGATTTTCTTATTCAATAATCCCTTCGGGTTTTTATTTTACCAGTGCATTAAATCTGTCAGAAATCGTTAATTTACGAGCAAAAAAGAAATAAAATGGCGAGTACGCATCTAGAAAGTATGTTAAGTGCTTTTTTATTTCTATACTGGATCATTCTATACATAGATGGTAACGTCACTACGTTATTGTCAACTCTATACTAAGACGCATCACACACCTCCGTTTGGAGGCATTTACGACTACGACACAAAGAAGTCCGCGGATGAATGAAAAATTTGTTTTAGAAGTAAACATTATTGTTATGATTTGAAATGTAAGTGTTATTTTGTTCACTCGTATGGTCTTACGTTAGTATCAATTAACATTTTCGTTAATTTTCAACATTTTTGCTCTTTATTCATTTTTTAAACTGTACTTTCACTTTTGGTTGTATAACAACATCATTGTTGAACATGGATACTTTATTGACGAAAGTTTGCAATGAATTCAAACCCGCTTAAAGACACGATGTCATGGCTATATTGCCGACAGGGTATGGGAAAAGTTTGATATTTCAAGTGGATCCATTTGCATTAAAATAGAAGTTCAAGGTGATTTGTTCAGTTTGTTTAATTTTGACACTTTAAACAGTATCATGATGGACCAAATTAATGCATCAATGCATTGAGCAAACAAGGAATAAGTGCGTGTTGGCTTGACTATAGCTGTCAAAGTGGTCAGACCACAGCAAGTGTTGAAGACTGTCCGTTCTGAGCAAATTAACACAAATAATATGCAAGTAAAAAATATGGATACATGAGTAAAAGCACAAAGCTTTGAAGTTTTTTGATGGTTGTTATTAGGAAAGCCTCTAACAAATTTAACCAATTAAATAGATCTTATTATAATTGTTTTTATAAGTGCCTGATATAATTTTTTTTAAATATTTTAATAATTGAGATTGAAAAAATTAGTAAAAGTACAGCATTGATGTTCTTTGATGGTAATTTTTAGTGGAATGGTATGTTACAATATAATAATTATAACTCTTGTATAAATGAATTTAGATAAGATGACATCTTAAAGGGGGGTAGTCATTCATTATATGAGATTAGCACATTCTTTAGTTAAAAAAACAAAAAACACTTTAAGACTTACCATTGTAAACGAAAGTAGCATAGAAAATTGTGCAGGCCATTAAATGATAAACTGAAGTTGAAGAAGCTATACAAATATTTTACACTGTCAACACTGATAATTAAAAATAAAATCTATTCCCATCTACCTACCCTAGTTGTTTGGGGGCAAATTAAAATATTATTAATATCATTGAGTTGAATTATTAAAATATCATTACGTTTTGATTACATTTGCTAATTATTTTATTAATAATGAAATACTTTGCAAAGAAAATTGAAATTCTGTTTTAATTAGTCTAAATAAGCTACTAGTAAAAATGAATAAACGAATAAATAAAGCTGTACAAATCTCACCTGTTTTACTTTGATGTTGCAATTAGCACACTCAGCATTTTCAGTATTTACTAAATGAATATATGAAAGTGCCAAATGTCCAAGATACCATAACGTCCTCCTCCAAATGTAAAATCCTTCTAACTCCATTTTATTTTATCCCTGAATAATCCTCTCACACATTAGGCCTACATGTAGGAGATTCCTTGCAATGTTCACCCTTTATTTTGAATCGTTTACGTCCTAAATTTCAGCAGGGATATTTAATTATGGTTTCGATTTATTTATGATTTCGATTTATTTATGATTTCGAAGATAACAGTCTGGCAACGTGTTTAGTGAATCTTACAACAATAAACTGGCATGAAAAGTGGCTTCTTTTGAAGCACAAACTGCATCCAAGAATATATTATAGCTGACCCGCGGTTTGACGGGGCCTGTTTTTGATAAAAAAAAAATAATTACCATTTTTCACTTTCGTGTTTATTATGTTTACCAGCGCCATGCTGAAATAGTCCGTTTCCCACAGTGATTAGCGCGCATTTACACAGGTTATAAGACCGGTGTGTACACAATGACACTGGATAAATCTTATTAACGCACCAGCCCGAGTTATGACAGTTCATCTGGAAATAGGTTTGACATAAACATTTTGCAAATTGTTCATTTAGACAAAAATTTAAACAAGTGAAATATAATAATGGACATACAACTATTCTGAACATGATTATTGTTAAAGGGGCAATCATGATTTGTAATACATAAACTTATCAAGCGTTTGTTTTTAGATAAACGTGACATAGCCTTTGTTGTTTCACTTAATAATTATAGTTAAAGGTGTCGCATCAAATTATAGCACTTGGGATAGCTGTTGTAGCGGTAAAAGCCTTTGAATCTAAAGGTCCCCATCAGTATCGCGTTATTTTGCTATACAAATTGATTAATTAAGGTTACAAAAATATCATTTAATTTATTCACGGCTAACGTATTAAAGGGGCATATACACATTGTTTGACTGCGATGAATAATTTTCGGAAACGTACATGTATTTTATAAAGTGCTTGTTTTCTTAGTTTTTATTTGATAAGAATTCGCCAATGTTCACGTATATCTTGCTTTATCCCATCATAACGCAGGTATTGTATAAATAAAATAAGTCAAATACACAATACTGTAGTCAAGCTTTGGAAACAGCATTTACACGCAGTGTAGTGACGCCATTGTAAATGTTTCGTGTTGTTCAGTCTGTTTTATTTTTCCATTTTTATAATAAACACAGAGTAGTTCGATAATAGTGGGATTTATATAATAAATACTTCGCATATTTTGATTGGGGTGAAAGTCTTATCCAAATTCAATAGCTTTTTGAATGGATTCCTAAGACTTGCTGAATACACTTATCTGTATTTGTACAAAATATCGACAACAATATTTAAATCATCATTTGATGCAATCTATACGGCACAACATGCACATAGCTTATAGTTTATACAAAGCATACATTATGCTTTAAATATGTTGGAAAACTTCAAGTAATTGTAAATAAGAAGCACTCTTTGTTTCGTTATATTCTCCAGTTTTTATCGGTTTGCTTTCTTTATAGTAGAGAACCCTCATTGCACCTGTGTATGCGTCAGTTCACCCTGCCCGTGCTGTCCCGACAATAGTGGTTGGATCCAGTTAGAATGAAGCCCAAGGGGTTGACTAAGAGGTTTTAAGGAATTGTGTGTTTAATATGTTTTATATATAATTAAAATTAAAGAGCATACTTCGTTTTTTCGTGTGTGTTTTATTTTTATATAACTTCTTAGCTCACAATAATAGACTATATTCGCAACACAAATAATCCTTATAAACAAATTCGTTACTGAGTATATCGTTCGTTTCGACATAACAAAACATCATACACGGATAAACTTTATCAGAACACCATACACTCAACCATGTCCGTTGTATATGCAGCTAATCAATTAAGAAGGTAACGTTTGTGATATCTGCATTTTCCTGTTATTTCTATTGTTTGGATATGATATTTGACTCTTAAAATACATAATTTATAGTCTCTCTGAGACCAAATGACTCAAAACGTGTGCAAACACTTGACTCAAAACGTGTGCGTAAACTTTCGCCAAAGCTTAGCCTGTGCAGTAAACACAAGCTTATCGGATACGGCGCATTCCACATTTTAGAGAATTCATCGTAAAGAAAGTAATTACTAAACAAAAACCTCGATGAAAAGTATCGTCCCTGATTATCATCTGCGGATTGAACAGGCTAATCTGATATGACACTTGACGCACACGCATTAAGCAAAGTGTTCCCAAATATAATATTTACCAAATAGGTAACATACTTGTCCTATAAAATCGTATGGACTTGCCAGAACATTAAGTGAATGTAACGTTTTAATTATATTTAAAAAAAATACGCCACATATAAAGTTTCATTTTGTATATGCCTATATAATTTTTAAGAAGAAATTCAAGCAAATGATAATAACAGAACACTTTGCAAACAAACAAAAAGATAGCACTTCGACAAAAATAAATAACATTTTGGTAACTTTTGTTGTCGTGTTTGTTTTCGATTTTGAAATACAAAGTTGTTGATCCGTTCTAAATAGATATTTTCATTAATCTATATATCGTACAATACATATTCGAAAAATATCAGTTAGCTTTCGATCACGAATAAGTGTTTTCTTACCGCTCATACCAATGTTGCTTTTCGATAATGCACAGACGTTTTCATAAATTGTTGAATACAAATTTGCAGGTTTTAAAGTTCATTAATTGTAACGTTATGGACATATGGGTCAGTCGTATTTGTCTAACAGAAAATACACTCTCATGTAAAATATTATTTAATTTGATGATTGTCTGTAATTCAAGATAATGCATTATCAGTGATCTAACCTATGATAATTCACTGTTTTAAAACAGCGAAAATACTCGTGAAAAAATTCGTTAAGTTTCACTGTCATTTGACGGCATTTGTGACGTCTGCTTTTCATTATTCCAGCAAAATGCTCCAGTTTAACTGTTTTAAATGTTAATAATCCTTAGAACGGTGGAAATAAAAAAGATCATGTTGCAGTTTAGTTGACTTTTTATTTAATTTACTCGTGATCATAGAAATAATAGCCCCACTCGTTTTGTACTGATTACTCATGAATTAAAATCGATAATCTTTCACAAACAAATAATACCATCTATCTACTTTGCTTATAGTATACACTGCTACAAATTGTGATCTTTTTGAAGAAGGAAACTTTAAATCTTCGCCAAAAAAATAACTGTATCGTTAATATAGTTTACAAAATCGTCTACATTGTGCAGTGGAAGAATTTCCTTTTCGGGGAATACAGTTCGCCTATCGAAACTGTACAAACAATACAAAATACAATTACATTCAGTTAATATCGGTTATTAAGTAATTTTAAGTTAACACTACAATAACACATGTGGAATATATAGAAATACGTTAATGGATCTATGTAGACCATGACGACTGATTAAAAACGTGAATATCATTATTACTGTCTATGTATACATCTCACAGTCACCGTGATGTCGAACTTATTGAACCAACATCGGAGTCGAGCCATTGACTCCGATGATGGTTCAATAGGCTGTATTAAAGTATAAACTTATTAGCCTTGTACAGCCATTATCAAAATCAAGTTCTAATTGTATTGTATGAAGTTTTATTTCATGCTTCTCGGTAGTTTATAGAGAAATATGAGTGAAATAAAACGTATATTTCACTGCTTTTAACAGAAAAAAATAAAAGTGAAAAATATCGATATTTTTTACTGTTTTAATGTGAAATGACGTCATATTTTTTACGAAATGACGTCATAAATCCAGCGAAATTATCCAGTTCATCTCATTTAAAATGTAAAGAAACGGTGAAAAACGCATAAAATAAAAAGAAAATGTGTTGTATTCGATGAAATATCGGTTTTAATTCACTCGTGATCATACAAAATACATGTTTACACTCGTGGTTGCGCCACTCGTTAAAACTATTATTTTTTATGATCACTCGTGAAATAAAATCGATATTTCATCGAATCCAACAAATATCCTCTATGAATTGCACATGAATCAATACTTTAAAACACGCGAGCAGTGTAGTTTTAAGTAAGACGTGTACATTTCGATCGTCCTCACTGTAATGATTATAACGTCCAATATTCACAATGTAATTGGTTTGATTTTAGGCGTCATAGAAGAAACAATAACGACTTGGCATTAAATGTTTTAATAAAGAAACCTTATAAGTAAACTTATTACATGCATTTTTTACAATATGTTTTATCATTTACTACATTAACTTATATTGCCTATGCATAGGTTTGTTCTACATTTGTTATGTCCTTACGGCTCTTATTCTTTTATCAAACATCTTCAAATTAGTCTTCATCTACGTAACACTCGGAATTGGATAAACGTAATACACGTTAAAACAATATCACATTAAATGCACTTACGAGGTTGTATATTCGAAACACTTGGCGATGTTTGTGACGTTTCGTTAATTAACAATAAGTTTTGCTTAATGCTACTGATTGATACTAATGTAAAAGTACATAAAATAATCGTTTATCGACATTTAATTGTGTTGATATTATGTTGTGATATTCCAAATATGGCAATCGTTTCAACTGATTGAGTATGATTTATCGCTTTATAATATAGTGTAAATGTCAGGATGCTGTTTATATCAATTAAAATTGTATAAAATATATTAATTAACTTTGTTTTAAATATGACAACTAAGTTAAATGCAAAGAATTGTTTTAAATTTACATCAGTTACATAGGTTTTAATTCCTCAATATACGAATTAGAAACAGTTGGTATGCGGTTATTGCGATACATATAACAATTGCAGTTCCTACCGAATGGAAACGGTATACAGCAATCATGTTGGAATCATGTGTTTTTATACATATATTTATAGATTTATACATATACAATGGTATGCGATATCCCGTCCGTCCGTCAAACCTGTCTGTGCACAAAATTGCCTTACATATGTATGCAAGTTTCCAGAATACATATCTCAACGTATTACACGGCATATTGTTGAGAACGTCCTGAATGTGTTTTTAAGAGCCATTGCTCTGGGTTTAACAAAACATATAACATAATCTGAGCGCAAGTTCTTCGACATATTTTATTCGATTGTTAAAGGTATACAAACACTATTTTCAAACTGTAAATAAATATTGTCAAGCTTTATTAGTTTTGTATAAGGAGTTGTGTCCCTTTGTGTTAAATAACATATATCTTATTTTGCGACCGATTATTTGAAAACGTTTACAAAATAATTATCTACGTTAAAATAGGCGTTATTGTCGTATTTTTAAAACATACATATAAAAACCATGTACCTGTGGCGTGATAAACACTGTCTTGGATAACTTCGTTTAATGATTAGTATGCATTTATGTTGTGCATCGTGTTTGTCGTTTAAGGTTCGTCTTACTCGGTTAAAGCTCGTAATGCTTTGCATTGAGCGCAAAAGACGCAGACCCCAGTTTTACTCAGAGTTGAATTGTGTGATTTGTTAATTTTCCGCTATTGTACATACTGTACACACACTATGCTACATGCCTTAAAGGGCTTACGGATGTGAACAATACGAATGCTTTATTAGTTCAATTATTAATACATGTAATCACATTCTCCACCAAAAACAGTTAAAACAATTGTTAACTATTAAATGTAAAACCGTTCTAATTAACAGGTTCAGTCGATATTCTCCGGCATAAATAAGCTTACTTGCTAGGACTGTTATTTTGAAAACAGTTGAACTCATATTGTAAATTTGATAAAGATTGCGCTGACGAAAATGTGGTTCTGATCTGTTTTATAAATAATATGTTTCACATATCAACACTTGATACGGTGTAAATTTATGACATAAATTAGGTTAGTTAAATTTGTTCGGGAAAATATGATTATATTTGATTTTTAAACATAAACATAATTAAAAGTATTCCTTATGAAAGAAATAGGTTTATTTCTTTAATTCGAATTGGTTCAATTTTATAATGAATTAAACTAATTTTGGTTATCAGTGGTCATAAAATAAACTGTGTTATAATCGCATATTAGATTTGTGTATATTAAACTCTTGTTCTTTTCCGGATAAATAAACAGAGGGTATTTTTATCCCACTGTTAAAAAATGGTAAACACCAAAAATATTAAACTTTACAGATGTAACGCTGGTAAGTTTTGTATCAACATTTTTTGCATTATGTTTAATAAGTGGTTGGTATTTAAAGTTATTCATGTGTTTTTTTTTAAGGAAAACTAAAACAATACTAATAAATCAATTGTTTATTTTGCTTTTATTTGATAATTGTATCCATGTCAAATGATGATTTCCCATAAAATTAACTGTGTTATTATTTTAACTAAATGCCTATTGTTATATTTCTCCAATTAATATACACTGATATTCATCTGTCAAATGTCTTACGACATTTAAAATTAACAAATCATCAATATATGCCACACCTACAGTCTTACTTTAAATCGGTGACAAGTTGTATTCACACCTACATGGTACGAAGTACTAACCCAGGTGTATGTGATTTATATGTGAAATAAATCAAAATACATTTTAATTCAACTGGTGACAAGTTGTAATAATCTACGTCATGGTACAATCGTTTTAATGGATTTTAGGGACAAATACTGGTACTAATTCAAAATTAATTTCTGATTTATGAACGTTTTCACAATTACTTCTTCACAAACTTTAAAAAACTGCGTATTGCCTGACGTTTATGATTATATGTATGAATAATGAAACTCATGTAACCTTATTATTTGTATAATCCGCTAGTCATTAACGTAAAGTAAATACTTGTACTTATTCAAAATTAATTTCTGATTGATGAACGTTTTCACATTTACTTTTTCACAACTTAAAAAAAACTGCGTATTGCCTATCGGCACACAAACTATCATTAACAATGGGGTTCGCGCCTTATTGCGGCCAATGTAAAGCCTTTTGAGTTTAAAACGAACTTAAACAACAAACATAATTGATTACATAAATAAACAAAGCGTGTCGACAGTTCACCTCTGAACAAGTAGCTGTCACTGAAAATGTATACATCGCCGCACGTGAATGGCTTTATATATGTATTTAACAAAACGGCAATTATTCTAACGCCTTAAGTAACGCAATCGCAAAACCTTTCGATCAACTCTTTAAGATTTTGAGAAAAAAGAAGCACGTACATGTTAATTATCTTTTGTTATAAAAAGATATGTACCTCCTTAAAAAAACAAACAAATAAAACTGTAAAATATTCTAGTTACCGTTTGTAAATATGTTTTTGTAAACGTTTGGAAAACGCATAAAATATACAGGAGAATTTTAAGTTCGATGCTTTGATTTTGTTTGTTTAACACAAACAATAACTCATAAAAATACATTCGGGAAATTCTTGATAACATGCTTTGTAACACTTGTAGATAATTATGTTTTAAACTTGAATGCAAAATTCAGTTAACGTTGCGCACAGAAGAGTTTGGTATGAGGGACGAAGAAATATCGCATACCATGTTATATGCATACAACTTTCCGTGGAGAATATTAAGACAAACTATAACCCTAGTACTCCCACATATTATCAGAACATAAGATTCGCAAGAACAGTGTGAAATCATATTTTTAACGAAAACTTAAAAAATAAAATGTACACTGTTCCCTTTTTTATGACTAGCAAATTACGTAAACAGTGCATACTTTTTATGGAACATATATCATTTTGTCATGAATAAGTGTATGTGTCCAGCCAATAGCGTTAACAGTGTATATAATATTATGGTACGAATAACATTATGCTATGAACAAGTCGTGGTGTATGGACCCGTGGTTGTATCGCACGAGTTATTTGTTTTGTTGTATTACAAGAACCCATATTGGTATCCTATTTCACGATATTACAAAGGGCGATCGTTTCATTGTATTTTGTACGCACGGAGCGTTATGGACCTTTTAAAATTCACTTGTTAGATTAAGTAGAGTCGAAATATGCATTGAGAAAGGCATATATTCTTATGTGAAGAGTTTTCAACTGAAGACATATTTGGCAAATACTAAATATTGAATATTGAGCTTTTCTGTCGTTTTGATATGCCTTCGGTTGTTAGCGCAAGGGTATATTTAACTGCGTTAAATTGAGGTCTCACCTAAAATTCATATATTTAGAAAATTAGGATTGTTGTTAAATTTTTTGATAAGCTTATCAGTATAACTGTGTATTGAAGCCCCTAGAACACAATCCAAGAATCCACTGAACACAATTCAACGAATTTTCAAATTTTATTCATATATTTTGTTTGTTGTTTTTCTTGTCACCAAAAATTAAAATTACTTACAATACACTCTGCACTCCCTCAGCTATTGTTTTACAAGACATAATTTATGTAATGATAAGAAGACTAAATGATATTTTCAGGGTTACTCGCAGTGAAACATCGCACTACAACTCATATTAACATATATATTAAAATTTGAGTATTGCGTAAAATTCTAGACTAATTTAAATATGTTTGGCAAAAGAATAAGATAATTTAGGACATATAAAATATAGAACAAACATAGGCATTGTCAATGCAAGTGACACTAGTAAATGATAAAACATATTTTAAAACATGCATTTAATAAGTTTACTAAACAAATCGTCATCTTATTTTATGTAAAGCTTGAAATCAAATACATATTGTTGTGAATATCATACGTTATAATCCTTCGAGTACGGACGATTTCTTGTATGTGTGTACGTCTCACTTAAAACTACACTGCTCGCGTGTGGCAAAGTATTGCTTCAAATGCAATACAACTTTATACATCACTATTAGAACTTGGTGTTGATGCTTCGCTGGCAAAAATAATAAATTCAAATAATGGTTTTAATATGCTTACAGCGGACCATTGACTTCGATGTTGTTGCAATAAGGTCGACATTTCGTTGATTGTGTAATGTATACATATAAAGTTACAATCATAGTCGCATTGTTTATCGGTCGTCATGGAGTTCAGAGATCCTTTAACGTATTTGTATATATTCAACGTGCTTTCTTGTCGTTCCAATTAACAATTTTGTACTAAATGATCCATGTAAACTGAATGCAATTGCATTTTATATTAAATGTTAACAGTTCCGATAGGCTTACTGTTTTATTTGATAAGGAGCTGCTTACACTGTGCAAGACATTTGTGTACACGATTTTTTAACAATATTTGAGAAAAAGTCAAATTTCTTTCGTGAAACTTTAAGGTTACCGTCTTCATACAGATCACAATTGATAACACTGTATATAAGAAACAAAGTATATAGATGGTATTCGTGGTTTGTGGTAGATTATCTATTTAAAATCACTAGTAATAAAGTAAAAAAAAACACGAAAACTAAAGAGTTTCATGTCTAGCATAATATGATCAAAATAGTAAATAAAATAAATAAACCACGTACATCCATAATGTCCTTGTTGTAAAATTATTTGTACATCATTCTTAATATTTACTTACATTTTTTAAAGAGATAAACTGGAGCATTTCGCTGGACACCGAATTGAATACATGAAAAGATGAAGAAAAACAGTGAATCGAATCGATACGTTTCATAAGTATTCTTCGCTGTTTTGAAAGAGTGAATTTTCGTTTTCAAACTACTTACAGTTCACTATAACCTACATACAAGCATGACATCTAATATAATGGTACATATTAGTGAATTCTTATTCACAAAAACTTCTGTCTGTGTCCATTTATGACGCGACAATCAATTCCCTATTACATATACCTATTCAATCCAAATAACTTTTATAAATACGACTTTTGTTCATTTTTGAGACGCCACATTAGTGAAGCTTAAATACATACAATTATGCGTGATTGAACGCTAATTAATATCGTCAATGGTCGAATACGTTTGTAAGGTATATACAGTAATCACCATACATACTATTATGTATTCCGGTTCAGCCGTTTAATTGTCGATAAACACGACCAAAAACATTACCAAATGAGTATTTATATTGACCTAATTACTGTCCATTAGTTCCGATCTTTGCATTAAAGTCTTATGTGCTTGAACTGTTTTTAGTATATAACATATACACACGAAAGCAAGATATGGCGTAATTTGCAACAACGTTTCACCACTTTAATTTGGTTTCTTGCGACTCCATTATATTGTATAGATCAACCGCGTTAATTATGTGGTAAATATTATTTTTTGTGAAAACGGTATTAATGCGTGAGCGTTACGTGTCGTATCAGTTAAGTCGGTACAATCCGCAATCGAGTATCAGGGACAATACTTAGGGCCTACTTAGGGTTTTCCTTACAATAGACATCCTTCAGGAAAATCATCTCTGATTAGCCTTTGCTTAGTGTTCTGAGAACCTGCCAAGGATGTTTTGTTATGTCGTATCAAATGAGGGACGCGGCTACGTGTTGTTCGAAAGATTTGATGTGTTGCGAATAAGGTGCGATTGCTAAAACACGGAAATGAAACACACACTGAACAACGAAATATGTACTTTACTTGTATTTTATGTAAAATCATATTAAGTGCACGCTCTCTTAACATCTTTTGTTAAACCTCTTGGCCTTCCATCTAACGGGATCCCACCGGGGCAGCATGGACAGGGTGATGTGCAGCTTACACAGGTTCAACTAAATCAACGTGGTTTACTGTAAAAACAAAATCAACGAGATGAAAACACATTCATGAACAACGAAACAGGTTTCTTTTCAATTTAGCCATTTGGACTGCATTCAAAGTTAATATAGTTATTGATTTGTTGTTTACGCGTGCTAGAAAAACTCGAAAAATATATGAAATACTTGGTAAGTGTTGAATACAGATAAGTTTATTTAGCGGTATATATGACACCTTAATCACGAGCCTTGGTAAGTAGTTCAGGTGTTCGTACCAAGCAAATGCATTTTTAATTTAAACATATTATTTGACCATTATGATCATTTTGGGTGTCTTTATTTGGACGAAACTAATTGGAAATGACTTAATAAGAGAAAAACAAAAACGGGCGCCATTATTTTTGTCGCTTAAACAAAGCGGAAATAAAGTTAACTTTTCTTCACGAGGCGATATTTAATATATGTCTGCAATGCAACAAACGAAATATCTTGTTAGTAAAATAAAGGTCTTCCATACAAATCGAAAGCCGTGTTTTCGCAAAATTGACTTATTTTTACTTGAAAAGGGTCTTTAAAAGGGTCTACTACCCCGCAAAACGCTTCTGTACAAACCACGGAGCCGTCGCGACACCGACACGTGTTGCATTGATCCATGAATTGTTCGTCATGCTGGTACACTTGTCCATTATAATTGCAAGGTTTTTCTGTAAATAAAACAGTTCTTATTTATCACGATCATACAAATATCTACATAGAAATATAAACGCAATAAATCCTTGTATTTAAAAGATGAATATTTATGGAATACATTTGGCATCTCGCCTATACATCATCAGAATCCTATTGCAAACTACCGAGGGCGAATTTATTAATGGTCGTTCTTTATCAATAACAATCATCGCTGGGGGAGTATGTATTCGCTGGGGGAGTATGTATAAGATATAAATCATGGACAAATGCTTCCTTCCATGAAGTGCATGCCACAATGAACCATCGTATATTACGTAAACAACTTTACTGGCAATTTATAGAAATGATTAGATGATTTTAGAATAGAGTATTGCCACAAGGATTGGTTTTTCAGAAAGTATTATCGATGTGCGTGTGATGCTGTTTAACATCATATGATTATTTTAGTTGTCTTACTGTTTTGTTCTTAAAAAACAACAGAGAGTAACTTTCAAACAAATATAGAATACTAGGCGAATATAGACTACAGATACGTTTATTACGCGAGGCTTATGCGATCTTTACAACAAGCCTTCGAAATTGGCCCTGATTTTCATGCTGATATGAATAGGCTTATTATTTATTATAATTTTCCCAATTTTAATCGAATTTTGTGTGTGTTTGTTTTTAAAGTGAAAAACAATAACAGACGGAACGACACGAAACAATGAAAATGGTGTCACTATACTTGGTGTGTATGCTGTTTTCAACAAGTTTTGAATATTGTATCATTTTTAACAATGGGAATTATTTCTTATATACAAACGTTAGAACGGAATTAAGCAAGATTTACGTAAAAATGGCCGATTATTTCCAAATATAAACTATAAAAACACGCACTTAAGAAAATACATTTTAATTTCAGAAAAGTATATATCGCAGCCATACAATTTGTATTTGCCCCTTTAAACACCTACGTATTGGTGTCTTGCAGACGTCCAAACAACCCCCATAGGAGCAGCATTTCTGTTCACCTGGGCAGCCATAATCGGACACGCAATCCCACTGGCACACCGTCAGCCCAATCCCGCCTTCGTCAGGTGGGCATGTTCCCGGTTTGTCTGAAACGAGAAAGTCTGGTGTCTTGTCTGGCGTTAACCAATCCATTACCGACTATATGACACACAAAGGGCTTTTCACATATCAAAATATAATTTTAAATATGTCAACTGAACGTATTATTTGATATGCCATCTACTAATTAACGTATATATATCTTCGCAATCCTGATCATTGACAATAATTTATTTAGTGTAAATGCTTAAAACATAACTACACAATTTAAATCTGTGACAAGCAGACCAACAAAGCTGAAATTAAATACTGAACGTTTTCATCATGACATTGCAATATTAACTTTATTGCTTTAAATATCCGTATATTGCATTCATTCCGTCGCCATCTTTGGTTAGCTGGTGTTACCATGTCAGCTTTGGATCAGTTTAGTTTACATAAAATCCAATGCCTAGTAGGTTCCTTTATAAAACTGCCAACTAAACACACATGTTTCGAGCCATTTCTTTATGTCACATTATGCAAGCCTTCTATACATTTTCAGAGGATCATGTCCTATTTTGTAACTTGCAATGGAAGAAAAACAAAAAGGTTTTTAAGCGTAAACATATTTTTGTATAGCTCGATTTCGTCAAAAGCCGATGGATTATTGCTCTAAAGAACCACAGTGGGGTCACAAACACAAACTGCTTTGGCCCTTAAACCGCTACTTTTAATCTAAGGTGTTGTTCCATTATCGATTTGTATCATTTAATAAAACACGCCTAATACGTGCTGATATTTTAGGCTTCCTACAGTATTTACTTACTTGCAAAACATCCCACAATCAACAAACATGCCAGAACAAATCGCAGCAGCGGATGCATCTACAAACAAGTCGACGATATGCTTTATAATAATCAAAAACTATCAACGCGATGTTGAAAAAAATGATGATGATTATGATGATTATACCGACGTTGGTGCTTTTGATTGCGAAGATGGTGCTGATGCTGCTGCTGATGATGATTATTATTCTGATATTTGGTGGTGGTGGATGTTGCAAAAATCATGTTAATCATAACGACGACAGTGGCAACGAGGCCAGCAACGATTACGATCATGATGATTTTTCGTTGATCGCTAGTATGAGGATGAGGATAAACATAATAAATATCATAATTAGTCATCAAATTATGTATATATGTAAAACCATTTAGTAAGTTTATTTTCAAATTAAAAAAATATTTACAAGTATAGTATTAGTATTAGAATAAGAATTAAACGTATAAATGCAACGATATAAACATATTCTTACCTTTAACAAAAGTCAGGTTTTTCACTCACTCAGTATACACGTTAAGATTTAGTTTGTAATTATACTCTTGAGACATAGCTGCGATATTTATATGAATATTTTTTGCTTTCCGTAACAAATAAAACTACATGTTATTGGCTCATCCTGCTATTAATTTTATAGAAAAGAGTAAATTCGTTACCGGTTTACTTGTTAAACGGATTCATTTCATAGAAAATATTACATTCATATCCTTGTTTACTTAATATATCATATTGACGTGTTTATCGGCCTGTGATCATAGGCTAATTGTCATCAACATAAATCCGGTTTTCACTGCGTTTGTTATGTTGACGATTGAAATCTCCATTCTCAAAATTAAAGCCAGCGTTCCACAAATACAAATACTGCGATGGTTGATGCATACTTGGAAATAAAAAAAGTAAGTGCACTAAGTTCGGGAAAGTATTATTATATTTGATTTTAAACATAAACATAATTAAATGTATTTCTTATGAAATAAATACATGTAGTTTAAGTTTTTTAATTGAACTGGTTGCATTTTATCATGACTGTCGGTGAGCAGTGGTCATAAAATGAAAGCATAGATGTATTATAATCGCATACAAATTATGTGTTTTTTTAATATTTCGAACTTTGGATATTTTCCATATAAATAAACAGAAGGTATTATTATCCCACTGTAAAACAAAGGTAAACACCAATACTATTAAACTTAAAGGGTATATTGCTAGTAAGTTTTTAAATAATCTTTATGTATTATGTTTAAAAAAGGGTTTGTACTGAACGTGATGTCAGTTTTTTTCTCAGGAACACAACAGAAACATATTGAATGAATCCACTATTTATTGCGCCTATGTTTTGATAATTTTTTCAATGTAAATTGGTGTAATAAAATAACAACTATGTGCCTTTTGTTCTATTTCTCCAATTTATATAAACTATCATTCATCTGTCAAATGTCTTACGACATTTACAATTAACAATTCGTCAGAATTTGAGCAAGTCTATTTAATTACGCATACATGTTGCTAAGTGTAAGTCAGTGACAAGTTGTATTCACAACAACATGGTACGAAAAACTCACCTAGATTTATGTGACGTTTACTAATAAATCGAAAGACATTTCTAACTAAATTGGTGTCAAGTTGTTATGAACACCGCATTTTACAATCCTTAAACTGGAATTTAGTAATAAAAACGTGTACTTAAAACATGTTTCTTATTCATTAATATCATCTGGATTTCATTCGTACAGTGCAATAAATCTGTCATATATAGTTAACTTATGAGCGACACAATAATAAAATTGCAATTATTCATCTAGAAAGCATGTATGTTAGGTGTTGTTATTAACACACCTGCCCGAGTCATGACAGTTCATCTGGAAATATATTTTAAATAAACTTTGTGCAAGTTTTTTTTAATTAGACAAAAATTGAAATAAGAGAAATATAATTATGGACATACAACTATTCTGAACATTATTATTGTTAAAGGGTCAATAATGATTTGTTATTAATAAACATATCAAGCGTTGTGTGTTTCACTAACATATGGTTACAAGTGCCGCATCAAATTATAGCAGTTGGGATTTATGATTTGTAGCGGTAAAAGCCTTTGAATCTAAAGGTCCCCATCACTATCGCGTTATTTTGCTCTAAAACGTGTTTAATTAAGGTTACAGAATTATCATTTAATTTATTCACGGCTAACGTGTTAAAGGGGCATATACACATTGTTATACTGAGATGAATAATTTTCGGAAAAGTGCTTGTTTTCATAGTTTTTATTTGATAAGAATTCGCAAACGTCACGTATATCCTGCTTTATCCCATCATAACGCAGGTATTGTAGAAATAAAATCCAATACACATTACTGTATTCAAACTTTGAAAACAGCAATTACACCCAGCGTAGTGACGCCATTGTTAATGTTTCGTGTTGTTCAGTCTGTTTTATTTTTCCATTTTCAAAATAAACACAAAGACGTTCGATAATAATGGGATTTATAAAATATTTACAAAAATGTACTTCGCATATTTTGATTGAGTTTAAATTCTTATCCAAATTCAATAGCTCTTTGAATGGGTTCCTAAGCCTAGCTAAATTCACTTATCTGCATTTGTAAATAAATATCGACAACAATATTTAAAACATCATTTGATGCAATATATACGGCACAACATGCGCACAGCTTATAGTTAATACATAGTACACATTTTGCTTTAAATTTATTTTAAAACTTCAAGTACTTGTAAATAAGAAGCACTCTTTGTTTCGTTATACTCTTCTGTTTTTATCGCTATGCTTTCTTTATAGTAGAGAACCCTCATTGCACCTGTGTATGCGTCAGCTCACCCTGGCCGTGCTGTTCCGACGATAGTGGTTGGATCCAGTTAGAATGAAGACCAAGGGGTTGACTAAGATGTGTTAAAGGATTGTGTGTTTAATATGTTTTACATATAATTACAATTAAAGAGCATACTTCAATTTTTCGTGTGTGTTTTATTTTTATATTACTTCTTAGCTCACAATAATAGACTATATCCGCAACACAAAATATCCCTATAAACAAATTCGTTAATGCGCATATCGTTCGTTTCGACATAACAAAACATCATACACTCAACCATGTTCGTTGTATATGCAGCTAGTCAATTTAGAAAATAACGTTTGAGATGTCTGCATATTCCTGTAATTTCTATGCTTTGAAGAAGTCTCTCAGAGAAACAATGACTCAAAACGTGTGCAAAAACTTGACTCAAAACGTGTGCGTTAACTTCCGCCAAAGTTTAGCATGTGCAGTAAACACAAGCTTATCGGAGACGGCGCATTCAACATTTTAGAGGATACATCGTAAAGGAAGTAATTACTAAACGAAAACCTGGATGAAAAGTATCGTCCCTGATTATCATCTGCGGATTGAACAGGCTAATCTGGTAAGACACTTGACGCGCACGCATTACGCCAGGCTTTTCAAATAATAAACTAACCAAATAGGTAGCATACTTGTCCTAAAAAATCATGATCATAGAAACAATAGCCCCACTCGTTGCTGTGTTATACTTGCAACTATTAATTTTTAGTTTTGAACTGATTACTCGTGAATAAAAATCGATAATCGTTCACAAACAAAGAATACCATCTATCTACTTTGCTTATAGTATACACTGCTACAAATTGTGATATTTTTTAAGAAGGTAACTTTAAATCTTCGCCAAAGAAATTTAACTTTATCGTTAATTTAGTTTAAAAAAAATCGCCCACATTATGCTGTGGAAGAACTTCCTTTTCAAGGAATACAGTTCGCATACCGGAACTCTAAAAAAACAATATAAACTACAATTACATTCAGTTCATATCGGTCATTAAGTAATTTGACGTTTACACTACAATAACACACGTGGAATATATAGAAATACGTTAAAGGACCTGTGTTAACCATGACGACTGATTAACAAAGTGAATATCATTGTAAATGTCTATGCATACATTTCAATCACCTTCATGTCGACTTATTGAAACAACATCGGAGTCAATGGCTCGCTGTAAAAGTGTACACTTTTTAGCATATTACAGCCATCAGTTGACATTTGTTCGAGCGAAACATTAAATTCAAGTTCTAATTGTGTTTTGTTAAGTTGTATTGCACTTGAATAAATACTTTGCAACACGCGAGCAGTGTAGTTTTGAGAAATACGTATACACATTTTAAGCGATCGGCCGCACTGTAATGATTATAACATCTGATATTACAATGTAATTGGTCTGATTTAAGGCGTCACAGATACAATTACGATTTGGCAATAAATGGTTTTATTGGAGATTTTTATTACATGCATGTTTCAAAATATCTTTTGTCATTTACTACTTTAACTGTCAATGCCTATGCATAGATGTGTTCTATACATGTATTTGTATGTCCTTATTTATTGGATTCTTTTGACAAATATCGTCAAATGAGTCTAAATCTTCGATCTTGGATAAACGTAATAAACATTCAAACACGTTCACATTAAGTGTATGTTCGATGTTGTATCTTCGAAACACGTGGTGATGTTTGTGATGTTTCGTTAATTAATAATTAGTACTGCTTAATGCTACTTGATTGCTTCTCATGTAAAAGTGCATCACATAATGGTCAAGCGACACTTAATTTGTTTGATATTATGTTGTGATATTCCAAGTCTGGCAATCGTTCTAACCGATTGAGTATGATTTATCGCTATATATAATATAGTATAAATTTCAGGATACGTTTTATTTACATTTAAATTGTATTTACTGTATTACTTTACTTGTTTTTTTAATTATATTATTTAATTATATTAATTAATTTACATTCAAATAATTGTTTTAAACTGACATCAGTAGCTTCTTCTAAATAGTGTATGTGATCTTTAAAGGTTTACAACAACTTATTTCTAAACAGTGAATGCATATTGTAAAGTTTTATTCGTTATCACAAGGAGTTGTGGCCCTTTGTGTTGAATAAGATATAACAACGTCTTATTGTGCGACCGATTATCAGAAAACGTTTACAA
Source organism: Dreissena polymorpha (assembly GCF_020536995.1). NCBI lineage: Eukaryota > Metazoa > Mollusca > Bivalvia > Myida > Dreissenidae > Dreissena > Dreissena polymorpha. Next base: position 97,159,300 of record NC_068359.1, on the reverse strand, counting down.
AATAATTATCTGTAAGAGCTACAGCGAAAGGTTTTCCGATTACGTTTTAATAGGCGTTATTGCCGTGTTGTTTAAACATACAAATACAAATCATACCCATGTGGCGTGGTATACACTGTCTGTTATAACTTCGTTGTGCATAGTATGCATTTATTGTGTTCATCTGGTTTGTTGGTTGAGGTTCGTTTTAATCGGTTAACATTCGCAATGCTTTGCATTGAAAAAAAGGCGCAGATCACCGATTTAAGTATAGTTTAAATGTGTGATATTTTTTACCCGCAATTGTACAGACACTACGCTACATGTCTTAAGTTAAGGACTAACGGATGTAAACAATAGTAATGTTTCATTAGTTTAATGCGGACCCACCACCAGGAGAATGTATCGAGATTAATGGGTCGAAACATTCAGTGATCGGTGGCTCTCGACTGAGGACGTCAGTAGTCCAGCAGTTTAACGACTGTTTACATCTCATTCCACATCTGGTTTACCAGTGACTTCTAGGAAAGACTTGATGACAACCGAGAATAGAACGGTGACGCTGGAAAGACAGATGACCACCAGGAAAGCCTGGGAAGGGCACGACGGGTTTGCAGCCCGGAATGCAGTTCCTGTGAAGGAACAACCACAAAATCAGCTACAGACTCACACACAGAAGAATACCCCCAGAGTCTTCCAAGAGGGAGGGGGGGGGGGAGGATGAGAGACTCATAAGGACGGATACACCGATGACGACTAGGCTTGTACAACGGACATTGACCGGAGAAATAGCAGTAGTGAAGTGTGGCAAATGTGACAAGATCTGCAAGAATCTAAGGGGACTGCGGATACATCAAGCCAGGACTGATTGTGGGGAAATCAGACACCAAGAAGCAACGCTCAGGTGGTACACCTGGTGAGACGTTGGAGGATCCAAGTCGGGAAGAATCCCATAGAACTAGGAACCTCTACGCTCCTGAGAATCTGGTTTCAAACACCCAGGGCAGGCAGCAGGAAGAGGACGACCATGACCCCCTTCTTGATCTGCTTCCCCCACTGGACGATGACACTCCAGGACGACAGACCGGCGAGCGTCGCAGGAGCTAGATCGAGACGTCTCCACTATACTGGAAACAACCCTCCAGGGTCCAGCTGACCGAAAGATAAGAGCAATGACGGGCCTCATCTATACTGTAAGCAAAGAGAGGTTTGGCTTGGCTGAGAAGAAGCCAGAGAAGCCAGCCCCAATCATCAGCAGAAGACAGAGGCTAATCAAACAGATCAGAAAGGAGCTTACAATTGTAAAGATGCAGTATAGAAAAGCCAAGGAAGAAGAGAAAGTAGGACTCCAACAGTTACGAAGCACTTTACGAGAGAAACTGAGCACTCTCAACAAGGCTGAGCAAACAAGACAGAGGAAAAGGAAGAGGGAGAGACAGAGAGCTAGATTAATCCAGAATCCATACCAATTCTCCAAAGACACCCTTGACAACGAACGATCAGGAACATTAGAGAGCAGTATGGAGGACATAGAACAGCACTTACGCAATGTCCACAGTGATCCTTCACGGGAGGTTCCACTGGGTGACTGTTCAAGGCTAGAACCAGAAGACCCACACAAAGGAGCCATTATTGTCTGAGGTACAGCACGTAGTGAAGAAAGCGAGGACAGGTTCAGCCCCAGGCCCGAATGGCATTCCTTATCGTGTCTATAAGATGTGCCCTGGTACTCTTCGGAAACTATGGACCCTACTTAGAGTTATTTGGAGAAAGGGCAAAATCCCGGATTGCTGGAAGAGAGCGGAGGGAATATTCGCCCAAAGGAGAAGGACTCGAAGGATATTGGTCAGTTCCGGACCATTTCTCTGCTCAACGTAGAGGGGAAAATATTCTTTGCAGTCCTAGCCAAGCGACTGACAACGTTCCTTACTGACAACAACTACGTTGATACGTCAATTCAGAAGGGTGGAGTTCCCGGATTTTCAGGCTGCGTCGAGCATACCAGTGTTCTCAGCCAAGTGATCCGGGAGGCACGAGTGAACCATGATGACCTGACTGTAGTGTGGCTAGACCTTGACAACGCTTATGGATCAATACCCCACAAGTTGATTGAGAAGGCACTTGAGCAGTATCATGTACCAGAACATGTTTGTAACCTGGTAAAAGACTACTACACAGATATTAAGCTACGCTTTGCTGTGGGAGACAAGACAACAGCATGACAAAGCTTGAAGAAAGGCATTGTCACAGGATGCACAATCTCTGTGGTCCTGTTTGTGATGGGTATGAACCTCATCATCAATGCGGCGAAGAGAGAGACACGTGGTCCAAAAGCAGCAACAGGAATCTACCTACCTCCAGTTAAGGGATTCATGGATTACCTCACTCTGACAGCAAAGACCCACATTCAAGCAAGGTGGATGCTTTCGGCCCTAGAAGAGGCAGCAACTTGGTCCAGAATGAGGTTCAAACCCAGAAAGTTCAGAGCACTTGTTATCAGGAAAGGCCAACCAACCAAGAAATTCAATCTGACAGTGCAAGGTGAGGACATACCATCGATAATGGACAGCCCCATTAAATGCCTTGGGAAGTGGTATGATGCTACACTCCAAGATGGGAACAACATCAAGCGCATCAAGAACCAGCTCACTGAAGGGCTGAAGCAGATTGACAAAAGCGGACTACCTGGCAAATTCAAGGCCTGGTTATTCCAGAATGGATTTCTCCCACGACTGATGTGGCCACTGATGCTTTATGAGGTGGCAACAACAGTGGTGGAAGGACTGGAGAGAACCATTAGTAGGCATTTGCGAAAGTGGCTTGGCGTACCACCAAGCTTCAGCAACATTGGACTCTATGGACGAACAAATCAACTACAGCTCCCATTGAGTTCGTTGGTGGAGGAGTACAAGGTGGCAAAGGCCAGACTTGTCATGACGCTGAAGGATTCAAGGGATGACATGGTCCGAAGAGCAGGTGTTGAAACCAGGACGGGAAGAAAGTGGTCCGCTAGCCAGGCTGTAGCCCCAGCACAGAGCCGCCTGCGACACAAAGACATTGTGGGAACAACGGCAGTGGGAACACAAGGTCTTGGCTTTGCGGAGACGAGGAGTTGGAAGAAGGCGGACAGTAGGACAAGGAGGGAGATGGTCCAGGCAGAGGTACGTCTGGCCGAGGAAGAAGATCGAGGCATAAGGGCAGTGGCAATGGGGTGCCAGGGTGCTTGGACAAAGTGGCAGACTACAGGAAAGAAGATGACATGGGCGGATATCTGGCGTAGCGAACCTCTGTGCATCAGTTTCCTGCTCAGGTCAGTCTACGACCTGCTACCTTCACCAGCAAACCTGCACAGATGGGGAAACGTGAAGACCCAACCTGCCAACTTTGCGGAAAGATAGGCACGCTAGAACATACACTATCATCTTGCCAGACAGCCCTTACACAAGGAAGATACAGGTGGAGACACGACAAGGTCCTCCAAGAACTGGCAGACATAGTGAAAAGGGAGAGGCGAAATAAGAGGACTGTGAAAGAGACCAGGAAGATGCAGTTTGTAAAGGAAGGGGAAACCATCAAGAAGTAGCAGGCGCAAGCAGCATCGATCCTAGATCGTGCGCAGTCATGGGAGATGGTTGTTGACCTGAAACGAAGGCTGGTTTTCCCAAGTGTAGTCCAGACAACTCAACGCCCCGACATGGTGATCTGGTCGGCTAAGGACAAGTGTCTGGTGATGGTTGAACTCACAGTTCCTTGGGAGTCACGCTGTGATGAGGCGATAGAGAGGAAAATAGCAAAATATGCTGATCTGCAGAGGGAATGCAAGGAGAAGGGGTGGCACACGTGGCTATTCCCAGTGGAGGTCGGCGTCCGAGGCTTTCCGTCAAAGTCTCTCTGGAGACTTTTCACTGCACTTGGCCTGACAGGAAGAGACAGAAAGCGAGCGGTCAACAGACTTGGGGATGCAGTGGAGAGAGCATCGAGATGGCTTTGGCTGATGAGAGAAGAGAGGAGCTGGCAGCCGTCTACTGACACGTAGGGGATTGATCAACCCCTGCGGACCCACCACCAGGAGAATGTATCGAGATTAATGGGTCGAAACATTCAGTGATCGGTGGCTCTCGACTGAGGATGTCAGTAGTTCAGCAGTTTAACGACTGTTTACATCTCATAATTATTAAAACATGTTATCACATACGTCACACTATAAACATTTTGTAATAATGTGAATAAGTAAATGTAAAAGCGTGTTAATTAATATTGAATGAAGAGCTTTTAAATGTTTGTGTTGAATCCAATGATGCCATACATAAGCGTACTTTCCAGGACCGTTGATTTGGAAACCATACAAATCTTATTGTAAATTTTATTAAGAAAAAAGCGTGTTGTTTCACATATTGATAAGGTCGGATGACTTTAGCTTACAGACAAGTCACACAGGATACAAACGTAATGGGTCTATTGTTATGACAAAATGTTTTCAGATTCGATCAGAGCTAAACAATATTCGTATACAACCACAACATGCCCCAATTTGACCGAAAACCACGGATGTATACCATGATTTGTCCCGTTGGTCTACAAACGCTTGATATGGTTGTCAAGTTTAAATGTTGATTAATTTTGTTTAACCATAACAAATAAGAATAATCATGTTCAGAACAGGTGTATGTCGTTAACTATAGTTCACTCATTTATGTGTTTTTTTCAAAATGTATTCATTTGCAGATATATTATGTTAAATCTATTTTCAGATGAACTGCAATTCCTCGAGTTGGAGTGTAAGTATTAAGATGTTTCTAATATTGAAACAAAATATATCAAACTTCATAATTTTAGATACATACTTGCCATTATGTTTTATTTCTGTTGCTGCTTTTAAGTCGATTTGTAACAGCGATGTGCGCTGGTCCAATGACGCCATGATGGCGTTAATCAATGAGAAATAGTGTTTAAATTAGTACAAATATCTTTCATTTATATCCAGAATAAGGATTGTAACATGATGGAGTTCATTACAACTTGTCACCTATTTAATAAAACATGTATTTTGATGTTGTGCATGTTGATGTCACATAAATCAGGTTAAGTGCTTCGCACCATGCTGTTCTGAATACAACTTGCCACTGAGTTTAACTGCGTAGTATGTACGTGATGTTAAATATATTGTTCAGATGTTGAAGAAATGTTTTATGTTTTATCAGACATAAGACCGATGAATGAAGTTGTTTAGGATACAACACTTCTCGACCAAATTGTAAAAATATTGATTAAAAACTGACTTGCGTTTTACCTATATAATGATTAAGTTGATATTTTTACCTGTTTATTCACTAGGGCAATAATACCCTATTTCTATTAATCCGATAAAAAATCAGGGTTAATAAATAAGTCACATTAATGTTTGGTATTATAAAACAGCAATGCTTTCATGTGAAGGATCTTGATCGCAGAACATGAAACCAGTTGTAATGATATAGCTTAAATTATTCCTTTTGTAAGAAATGAATTTAGTTACGTGTGTGTATATAAGGAAAACAACACACTTTCCTGAACATAATTTACTTACATTTTATATTTCCACGTATGCACCATAAATTTGTTTTACAGACATTGCGACCAATAATATCAATTTAAAAAACCTTTGTTAAGTCATTGTGTTGGTTAAGATTCACTATAATCGAGCGCAACTAATACTGTGAATAATTTGAATTATTACACTTATCTATAACGTTACTCCGGAATAAGGATTGCACCATGATGGTGTTCATTACAACATGTCACCAATTTTATAAAACATGTATTTTGATGTTTTGCATGTTGATATCATATAAATCAGGCCAAGTGCTTCTGCATACAACTTGTTACTGAGTTTAATTGCGCAGTATGTACGAGATGTTAAATAGACTTGCTCCGATGTTGACGAATTTGTTTTATATTTGGTCAGACATAAGACAGATGAATTAAGTTGTATAGGGTACAAACTTCTTGGACAAATTGTAAAAAAAAGATTAAAAACTCACTTGCGATTTACCTTTATAATGTTTAATTTAATAGTTTTTACCTCTTTATACACTGGGGCAATAACAACCCTATTTGTATTAATCGGATAAAACAAATCACGGTTTAATAAATAATTCACATCAATGTATGGTATCATAAAACATCAATGCTTTCATTTTAAGGAACATGCACGCAGAATAGAAGGTTATTCCTGTTAACTTGAAACCAGTTGTAATGAAATATCTGAAAACTATTTATTTTGTTATAATGAATTTAGTTACGTTTATGTATAAAAGGACAAACAAACACTTTCCTGAGCAAAATTTACTTACAATTGCGGGTGTTTTACAAAAACTAAAACAAAAAATATCAATTTATAAAACCAGATGTAAAGTCATTTTGTTGTTTAACATTCATTAGAATCGAGCGCTACAAATAATAAGTGGCAACGAGGCGTTGATCTGTTTGTATGGAGATTATCCATCGTCAGCATAACACATGCCATGAAAACAGGATTTAAAAGTGATATCAATGAGCTAATTATTTGAAAAAAAATGGAAAAAAAACATGTAAACAGGATACGAATTTAAATTTATATTAATGAACAACACAACAACCGCATACGATGTCGCTTTAATTTTGGCGGTGCGCCAACAATATTCATATAAATATTACAGCTGCGTCTCAAGAGTTTAAATACAAATTGCACTTCACGTGTATACTGAGTAAGTGAAGGATAGACTTTTGATAAAGGTAAGTTTACACTATATCGTTACTTTATGGGTTTTATGGTAGTTCAAATGCGCGTTCTAAAACTAATAAAATGCTAATTAATAGTAATGCATAATTTTGTTTAATTTATTTTAAAATTATCACATTACCCTCACCATCGACATGATCTGAATCCTCTTTTTGTTCTTCTTCATATTTTTTTATAGTAAAAAACACTCTTTTATTCTAATATCTAAAAAAAAACACTAAATATTTAACTTTTTAAAAGTATTGTATTTTATATATTATAAACATGGCCGAGGTTGCAGAGAAAGAGTTAAATGAATTTGTATTTTGTAAATATTATTTTTAGGCTGGTACAGTTAATATCTGTATTAATTATTATAATAATTAAATTGCAATGAGCAGGAATTTCTGATCAAGTGTAGGAACAATACAACAAATTGTCATCGGTATGTTTTTTATTTATTTATTTAGGCGCAATTGTATATCACATGGTAATGTATGACGTCTTGACGTCATTTCCTCTCATTTTTGACGTTGAAAAACATTTACTTTATTCATGTGCATAAAAGTTATAACTATGTAGTTAATTCATATTTGTAAACTTTGATAAAGCCCATTTGGGCGAAATATTAGAATAAAACAGTTTTTTATTATGAAATGTATATCTGTATCCCTAATGGATATTACACTGAGTATTGACATAATTTTTTAATCATCATTAAAACAGTATTTTCCTGTCTTGTTTGTAGATGCATCGGCTGCTGATATTCTGTCTCGTATGTTCGTTCATTGTGCAATGTTCTGCACGTAAGTACAGATTGTAAATAGCCTAAACTATGTAAATGAAAAACAATCAGGCTTATATTATTTCATTGATAAACACCGATAACAGGACAACACTTCCGACTAAAACATGATCTAACACACTGTTTTTATATGCAATTATAATACGAGCTATATTGTTGTATGTTCTTCTGAGAATTGTGTACGTGTGTGCTTGTGTTTCTGTTGTTAAGTTAAATAACGATAACCATTTTCTTGTGTAAATTGTCTTTATTAATGTAAACTTAACGGACATCATACTAGTGTATGCAGAAACAAATTATCAATGACCTGTGTTTTTGTAAATTGTAGTGCGTTCTCATTTGACAGTTAACTGGTAGCGTTTTGTTTCTTTAAACAATGACCCGGTACTTTGTGGTACAAAAGTTAACATACAATTTGAACACTAACTATGCTATTTTAACATGTTTATTTATCTTCCCTACCTCACGAACAACGAACCCTATCATGAAAATTGAACTGCATCGATACCGCACACATAATATTTCTAATTCCATATTTTTTACAATTGCAATAACATATTTTTGGTAAATACAGGAATTTAGATATTTATTCATGTTTGTCATTGGTTGTTGTACAATGCAATATGTATTGCTTGTACCAGTTCGTTTTTCATAACGATATATTGTGAATACTTTTATTTAATGTAATAATACCATTTAAAATCATATTTAAATATGTAATAAACTATTTTTCCGCCATATTGGAACTTATCCATCTTTAGTAGGCAATAGATTGCTTAACGCCAGCCTTGACGACAAACTTACTCGTTCCAGAAAAACCAGGCGCATGCCCAGATGGCGACATCAGACCATCTGTATGCCTGTGGGATTGCGCGTCCGATCATGAATGCCCCCGGTGCACAGAATGCTGCCAATATAGCAGCTGCATGTTCACCTGTGAAACACCCATCTGTACGTGTTTAAAGTGGCACCTACACATTATTTGGAAGCAATATGTCTTAAATACAAATGTTTTATATAGTCATAATTTCAAACAATTTAGGCAATTTTTGTCGTATATCTTGTTTTACCCCTTCGTAAAACATGCATTGAAAAGATAACACCCGTGTAAAAACGAAGCTTTATTCAACCTTCTTTAAAACAGAATCCACGCACAGTATAATGATGGTTTTGTTTTCGTTTTCTAATTCATAAGACATTTGCAGTTGTTAATAATTGTCAAACTAACGAAATCAAGATGCGATAATAATCGGATAATATAATAGAACAATAAGTGTCATTTACTTTTAACGAAAACCCAAACTGCCTTTTAAGCTGTTTGCATAGGTTTCCTTCGACAATTTAAAAACGATTCTGTATTCAGCACTTACATTTGATTCATTTTATTATATAACTTGTCGCCTAAGGGGAATGTTCTAGTAATTGTCAAACTAACGAAATCAAAATGCGAAATAATGGGATAATACAATAGAACATAAGTGTTATTTGCTTTTACCGAAAACCCAAACTGTTTTCAAAGCTGTTTGCATAGGTTTCCAACGACTCCTTAAAAACGTTTCTGTATTCAACACTTAGCATTTGATTCATTTTGATAGAAATGTTCTAGTATTTATTGTACACACAATCAATAACAATATTAAAACAATCATTTGATGCAATCTAAACAGCACAACATCCAAAATTGTATTATTACCACCGCGTTGATATCTGCCTGATATAAAGTTGCCTGATATATTTTTTTATATCATGGTCAATAGGAAATTGTGATATCAATCATGGTGGGAGGATGGTCATTTAATAAGGAATCAAACTATAAAGTTATCATTTTTAAGTAAATTCGAATCAGATTCAACAAAACAAACAATTTGATACCAGGATGTAATATATTTTAAACACAAAATGCAACACAAATAGCAAACAAACTTTTTTTTACAATATTAAGCGCGCGTGCTCATGACGTCATTATAAACACGTCAAACGACATAATTCATATTCTTTCCCTCTAATATGCTGCTTTTAGCGATTTTTTCATTATTTATTTTATATCGGGGACGAAGAGGTATGATAAACAGTAAAACAGGTTACTACCTGATGTTTTTGTAAAAATCACGCTCGGCACGAATAAAATAACTGCTCGGCAAGCATCGCCGTTATATTATTCTAAGCCGTGCCTGATATATAACAAAAGGAGCAGAAAATGACCTTTGATTCTCTATATAATAGTTAACGTGTATAAAAAATCCACCTTGCAAAAACTGCCTCATTTCTTTTTAATTGTAACGAAAGAGTTTAACCAATATTCACGTATATTTTTATCCCGTTGCTTTTTAGAGTTGGCTCGTATCGTCCATGACGTCCGTGACACAACCTATTGAGTGCTGCCTGAAACGCGGATCTGGATCATTTGAGTTCAAATTAAATCAAAGTTATGAAAACTAGGAAGTGTTTATAGTTTGTGTTTAACATGCCTCACATATAATTAAAGGACGAACATTTGTCCGTGTGTGTGTTTCCTTCCTGTTTGTCATATACTATCTTAGGTAACAACCATAGACCTTATTCAGCACGCATCATATCCCTAAAACACAACACACGGTGTAGATGCATATCGGTGGCCTTTCTGTCAAAATGCTGTCTCTCTGTTCATTCTTCGCTGCCTCTCTGTCATAAACAAGGACAATGGATGATCGTTTTTCACAAAACAGATGAGAAAATCTAAAATTAAAACCCGTAAACACATTTATGCATAAAAAGAGGTGGTCCATGAGTTGAAGCATACATCCAGCTACAGGTTCACAGTATTCCGCAGGTCCAAACACATATCACAAATTCTATCGAAGATGGAATGATGACGAGGGTGGTGGAACAATCGTGCATACATGCCACTTTGATGACTTTTTAACACAGCTTTTCCGTAATATGTCAAATGTCTATTGTCAGTGATATCATCTGTGTGATCAAAACTTTCCGTTCAATGTACGCTATATAGTAATTGTCATCAATTTTACTTAAAAATGCCTACTCTCGCTTTCTTTGTGGCACGGAAAGCCTCTTAATACATAAATCCATTACCATTTGTGGAAATGTTTGAACCTGGATGTCACGCATTTAGCCTTTAAAACAGTTTTAACATAGAATACACATCCGTTGTTTGTGATATCATCAAAATACGTAGTGGTTTTGTGATGTTTTGATGAATATGAATTAACGATAAGGATAAAGGTTTAAACCTGAGCAATTTAATTGTTATCCCCACGTTTTTCGGAGAAAAAGTGGGGATATTGTGGTGATGTGCGTCTATTCGTCCTTCCGTCTGTCCGTCCGTCCTGGCCATCTGCTCCTCCTACACTATTAGCATTAGAACCTTAAAACTTACAACATGGTAGCTATGAGCATATGTGCGACGGTGACAATGACGGAATTTTGAAATGACCCCTGCGTCAAAAGTTATTGGGGGTTGGGGCGGGGCCGGGTCAGAGATTTTCCTGTGACCGCGATTAGAAAAAGGCTCATAACTACTGTGCCCCTTCAGTTATTGCTTTCATATTTGGTATGCATGTGTATCTAGACACCACCTATCCATGCGCATAAAATTCTTTTCCCCTGTTACCTTGACTTGAACTTTGGGTCAGTTTTTAGGTTTTGAAATCTGCGACCGCGATTCGAAAAAGACTCATAACTACTGTGTCCCTTTAGATAATGCTTTCATATTTGGTATGTATGTGTATCTAGACAGCACCTTTCCATGCGCATAATTTTGTTTACCCCTTTGACCTTGACCTTGATCTTGGGCCAGTTTTCAGGTTTTGAAATCTGCGACCGCGATTCGAAAAAGGCTCAAAACTACACTGTCCCTTTAGATATTGCTTTCATATTTGGTATGCATGTGTATCTGGACAGAAACTTTCCATGCGCATACAATTGTTTACCCCTGTGACATTGACCTTGAACTTTGGTTCAGTTTTTAGGTTTTGAAATCTGCGACCGCGATTCGAAAAAGACTCATGACTACTGTGTCCCTTTAGATATTGCTTTCATATTTGGTATGCATGTGTATCTAGACAACACTTTCCATGCGTATAAATTTTTTTACCCCTCTGACCTTGACCTTGAACTTATGGTCAGTTTTCAGGTTTCGAAATATGTGACCGCGATTCGAGAAAATGCTCATAACTACTGTGTCCCTTCAGATATTGCTTTCATATTTGTATTCATCTGTGTATCTGGACAAGACCTTTTCATGCGCATAATTTTTTTTACCCCTTTGACCCTGACCTTGAACTGGGGCCAGTTTTCAGGTTTTGAAATCTGCGACCGCGATTCGAAAAAGGCTTAAAACTACTGTGTCCCTTTAGATATATGCTTTCATATTTGGTATGCATGTGTATCTGGACAGCACCTTTCCATGCGCATACAATTTTTTACCCCCAGTGACCTTTACCTTAAACTTGGGCTCAGTTTTCAAGTTTCAAAATCTGCGACCGCGATTCGAAAAAGGCTCATAACTACTGTGTCTCTTCAGATATTGCTTTCATATTTGGTATGCATGTGTATCCTGACAACACCTACCTATGCGCACACAATTTTTACCCTTATAACTTTGACCTTGAACTTGTGGTCAGTGTTCAGGTTTCGAAATCTGCGACCGCGATTCGAAAAAGGCTCATATCTTATGTGTCCCTCCAGATATTGCTTTCATATTTGGTATGCATGTATATCTGGACAACACTCTTTGGGCATAAACAATTTTACCTCTGTGACCATGACCTTGAACTTGGGGCCAGTTTTTAGGTTTTGAAAACTGCTACCGCGATTCGAAAAGGCTCATAACTAACTTCTGTGTCCTTCAGATATTGCTTTGATATTTGGCATGTATGTGTATCTGGTCAACACCTTTCCATGCGCATAAAATGTTTGACCCCTGTGACCTTGACCTTGAACTTGAGGTGAGCGTTCAGGTTTCAAAATCTGCGACTGCGATTCGAAAAAGGCTCATACCTGCTGTGTCCCTTCAGATATTGCTTTCATATTTGGTACGCATGTGTATCTGGACAAGACCTTTCCATGCGCATCAAATTGTTTACCACTGTGACCTCGACCTTGAACTTAGGGTCCGCGTTTAAATTTCGAAATCTATTATGTGGTTATCTACCCAATCAGAAGAAGTGCAAGCATTTTCATCGGACAAAGGAATTATTCAACAATGAAGCTTGTGTATTGAAAACACATGTAGTGTTACAAAGTAGTGGCACAGTGAATTATTTAGTAGTAAATTGTT